>NC_086317.1:268574325-268804325 GCF_036172605.1 Pelobates fuscus | reverse complement strand
GAGATAGCCAGAGGGAGGAAGTAGTAGAAATATGTTTTGAGGTTACAGAGGTCAGAGGTGGGTTAATGGAAATGTTTAAATCCCCAAGAATTTAGGATGGAATATTTAATAAAAAATAAGTGGTGAAGGCAAGCAGCAAAAGGATCAAGGAAAGTAAAGACGGGAGCCAATGCAACTTTTGCAGAGATGGGTTTGAACAGGCATATTTGTGAACTACAAATGAGGAGTCAGAGAGGGAAGAGACAGTAATATGAAGGAGCAGTAGGGGAAAGCAGCAACCCTGCACACTGCATCATCCTTACTGTCAAATTATTTTGGGGTGTGAGTTTATTGAAGACCACCAAAAGTTAATAAGGCAGAGTGGTAACAGTGCAACAAAGAAGTGGAAACCTCATTCAATAAGCATACAAAAAAATGGGTACCAAATTTGCCCCCAGCTTTGCCAATATGTACGTGTCCTATTGGGAGCAACGACATATTCGGCTGGGAGATCACCCTGGGGGCAGTTTGGTCCTATGGCGGCGCTAAATAGAAGACGTATTACTTGTATGGGAGGGTTCATCTGATAGTCTGAACCTTTTTTTTGAACTCATTAATTCTAATGATTATAATCTTACATTTACACACAACATCAGCTCAGTATCTTTAGATTTTTTAGATCTATCTATGTGGATCAAAATCAACTTAAAACTAAAACATTCTTTAAGCCCACGGACTGCAATACAGCCATAGATTTGTCTAGTGCCCACCATTCCCCTTGGCTTTCCAATGTACCAAGAAGTCAATTGATTCGTCTGAGAAGAAATTGTTCAGATGACAACACATTCTTCCAACAAGCTCAGACAATCAAAACACGCTATGTAGAAAAGGGTTATGATCAAGACCAAATTAATGTAGATATTCATACCATACTTAATACAGATAGATCTCATTTTCTAAACAATCACCCTAATAGACAACGAGCTAAAAATAATTTTGATACCCATAAAAACAAATTCCAATTGGCGTTCATCACTCAATTTAACTTTCAAGGTAAACAAATTAAAACAATTCTAAACAAATATTGGTACATTTTACAAAGAGATAATGTACTTAGAGATGTTATCCCTAATAAACCCATAATTATTTATAAACGAGCGGCCAATCTCAAAAACAAATTAGCTCCTAGTCTTCTACCTATACCCCCCGCATCCACATCTGTTTCTTTTCTCAAACCCCTACAAGGGTTCTATTGTTGTGGACATTGTTCCACGTGCAAAAATCAAAAAAGGAAAATTACTAGTTTTGTTGGTACTCATACATCCAAAACATATCAGATCAAAAAACATATCCAATGTTCAACTACTTTTGTAATCTATCTACTCCAATGTGGTTGCGGGGCCCAATATGTGGGCCGCACTACTCGGAAACTCCACATTAGATTGTTAGAACACTTTAATAATATTAAAAAAGGTAAATTAGATCATAGTGTTCCAAAACATTGCAATACATGTCCCCTCTTTTGTTGGGAACATTTTTTAGCTTTTGGCATAGCACATATAACATTAGGTGTTAGAGGAGGTGACAAACTCCAGGAATTAATTCGCCAAGAAGCATTTTGGATATACACCCTTAAGACTCTACAGCATGGACTCAATGCAGAAATAGACCTACAAGGTCTGATTTGAATTCATACTTTAGAACATTGGATTTGTTATTTGATCTCATATATATTCATTTTTACCTCTTTTTTCTCTCTCATCTTGCATTTTATAATTATTTAAACAATTGAATTTTGTTATACATATTAATTCTCTTTTTTTCCCTCCACTTTGCATAACAGTTTAATATACATTTCTAATCCATTTTTGTATATTATACATATTAGGATTTTTTCAATATATATACATTGACTGGTTTATTCATATAATAATATTTACATATATACTGATAGATTGATAGTTCGTTTATTGATCAATGTATTCATTTTATTAATCAATTAATTTCTTGTATTCTGTATTCTATATTATACATGATCACTTATTTTTCTAGCTGCTATATGTATGTGCTAGACTGTTGCTAGGATTCCGTTTTTCTATGTCTATTTGGCGACATATCGTTGGTTGTGTACTTTGTTCTTCTGTGTTTTGATCTCCTGTACCACATGTCACAGCACGTTTAGTACTCTAGTGCTGTGGACCTTTAGTTTCCCGGGCGCATGCGCCGAATACCGGACAGACGTCAGAGGAAATACACTATTGCGTTCCACGTTGGAACGCACACTGCCGGTGAATGGCATTAGGAAGAATTACGTCGGGTATAAGAAGCACTTCTACACAAGGCTCCACATATCCCTGAAGAAGTCCCTTACAGATATTGTCGGACGAAGCGCGTTGGATATCGGACTTTTGTTGTTTCATTTTAATATTTTATTTGTTAATCTGTTTGCTGAGTTCTCAAGCTGGGATTTGGCTCCAATCTACCAAGCTGCTATCCAGTTCCACTTGTAGTGGAGACATGCTTATTATTCTTCTCTGTTTGTAAGTGCAATCAATAAATGTGCTTTTTCTATTTTATTACATACTTCACCATGAATGGCTCTTTTTATCCATTTCTCTGAAGACTTCTATATACTTGAGTCTACTATCAAGTTCCATATTCCATATACCCCAAGGGGGTGAGAGGCCTGATTATCACCGCTGTTTGTGAGTTTGTTACTAACATCTCATTTTCACTTAATATTTTAATTGTGTTACGCTATGATTTGTATTTATTTTTTGTCATTTTAGACTTCATCCTATTCCTATAGAAAATAGACCTACTTTGGTTATATTTTCCAGGTTGTATTTTTTGTATGCTTATTGAATGAGGTTTTCACTTCTTTGTTGCACATTTTACTTCTTTGGGTGTTCGTGAGGTACACCTGGGACCCTTTCAATTTAGCAGATTTATTATCTGTGGTTAGTGTGTATACTATACTCTTTTTCACTCAGGGTGGTAACAGTATCTGAGGGAGATAGCCAGGTTTATGTTAAAGTTAATACGTTTAGTGAATGTGACATGAGTACACTATGGACCGCAGTTGGTTCTATCATGTTGCACGCAGAGCTTAAATTCCTGAGAGTACTAAATGGGATGGGTATAAGATTGATGGGGTTTCTCATGTTAGCACAAGGGAAGGAGGGGCCAGGTTTTGGGAAGACATATTCAGCTGCCAGGAGCAGAAGGATAGAAAGGAGAAGGAAGGAGTAGGATTAGGATAGGGCGGAAGCATGAGTGTTTGGAGGCTTTAGGAGCTGGTTGAAGTTAGTTGATTTGTATGAGAGAAGTACATGGAATGAATAAATAGGAGATACAATTAAAGAAGGGCCAATAAGAATAGTGTCAGCAGGAAAGAGTAGCAGAAAGATTGTAAGATTTTGCAATGAGAGAGGTGAAGGTACATGTAAAAAATAAAAGTGGAAGCATTTTAGGCAAGTTAAGGAGCTTGTATCACAGGTATGGAGGTTGGCAGTAGAAGGTAAAATGGGAAAATTAAGACTGAGAGAGGGGAGGTATAACGGGTTAAAGGGATAAAGTCAAGAGAGCACATTAAACATAGCTTAGATATCACTATTAAGCAATAAATATCTCTCAAATAGTAAAACTGCAATAAAAAGCTTAACTCGAGTTATGCCATACATTCAAAATGCTCAAATGGGAGAATTGTAATATCTATGATCATAAAAATGTGGAGAGTGTAGTTCAACATCAGAGGTTGTCATGATGATGTATATTTGTTTGTACTTAACCTAAATAGTTTGTCTTAGACATGTAAGCAGCATGCCATTGATCTGAAGCTACATTTCCAAATTTCCAAATCCTCATTCTCTTTCAAACCATTACATTTGTCATAATTTTCAGACATTACCTTTATGATCAATATTATGTTTTAGGATCACTTGCTCTTTTCAATTCATTTGTGACCTCAAATTTAGATACTTTCAATAGTTGTTGAAGGCATTGTATTTAAAAATATAAATCCGCATCCAAATATCTTAGTGGACTGACTCAGATCTAATCCATATGTCTTTGTTGTTAATCTGTAGTGAAGAATCTGTTTCAAGATACCAATCTCTTAATTTCCATTCTATGTGAAGGGGCTATTAGCAGAATGCATCTAATTGCACAGCCTTTTTTCTGAAAGATTATTTCGAAAATAATACAAAATGTACTCAAGCCTATACATGAATTCAACCATCTAACACAATTGGAAAGATATATATTTTATTTTTAAACAAAATAAATCTATTTTTCATCGCTTTTAATGATTACGTGCTCATGCAAATTTTAGAAATTCAAAGCAGGCTACTAGAGTTGTCTATTTAATAGTGTTATGTCTATATTACCCGTTATGGCTCCAATTAATATTTATCTGTGAACCTCCTTGATTTCCAAAAGGATAAAAGTGCTATAGAAATCAATATTGTTAGTTAATCATATAATAAAGACGTTTGTATCCTGTTTGTTTTATTGATCAATGTTAGATATACACTTTTAGCTGCCATTGGACCCACTTACTTTTTTAAATATATTTATGAATTTTCACTTGCATAAAGATATATATGTGAATTGTGTATTCATGTTGATGAAACTATGGCATTATCATTATAAATCAGTGAGGGTAGTGTTTATTTATGATTTCAATAAATAAGAGCATCAATACGTAGGTTTATTATAATTTTTAGAGTTGAAACTAGGACCAATTAAAGTATCACCAGGCATGACACTGAGTGGGTATTATACCACATTGGACACACACATACTGACACATGCAAATATACACACTGACATACTGTCACGTATTCATCCGCACATAAAAATGTGGTTAATGGCATTGACTGTCCGGACAGGAAAAATTGTGCCGAGCAACATTACCATCCTGACAGGAAAAGTTGTGCCGAGCAGCAATCATGCACATGGAAACCTGGTAATTAATTTTGAGGTCAAAGGCCGGTCATGGCCAATCAAATCCACAGGAGGGTTTGTGCTGAGCAGCAATTATGCACTTGGAAACCTGGTAATTGCCTTTGGGGTCAAAGGACGGTTACAGCCAATCGGATCCACAGGAGGGGTATTTAAATCCAATTCTCCTCTTGCTCATTGCCCTGTCGTGGTTTCATGCCTATGGTTATCCGAGAGTGCTTTCCTGATCTTGATTTTCTGGTATTTGACTTTGGCTTTGTTTTGACTTCCCTGATATCTGCTATTCTTGACTTTTGGCTTTCTCTCATCTTTGTGTCTGATTCTGTGTCCCTGACCTTGGCAAGTATTTTGACTATTCTTGGAGCCGTTTAGTCAGGCCATTATAAGGTCCGGTTATACGTTATCCTTAGTCCTAGGTGTGACACAGTACTGCGTGCTGGATCGACTTGTAATCCTAAAACATATACTGAGACAGATACACATACAAACAGATATACACATACTGGCACAGATACACACACACACACATACTGACACAGACACGCATACACACTGACACACACATACATACTGACACAGACACAGATACACACACACATACTGACACAGACACATAGATACACACACATACACACTGATGCATAGATACACATATACAATGACACACACACACACACACGTACACACATAATGGCACTGATACACATACACACTGATACACATACATATACACATAATGGCACAGATATACCTAGTACATGTATAATTATTTTCAAATAATACACTCGGCAATGTTAATAATCTTTTAAAGAGTAGAACATGTATTGTTTAACATTATAATTAATGTTAGGGCTAGGGAACAAAATTAAACAAGAGTTAGGGTTACAGCTACAATAAGTGCAATGTTGCTGTTAAGGTTCTCTTAGTATTAGGACCGCAATGGTACATATATTTGCAGCTGCTTTCCATAATCCATTTGATACCAAAATTGAGTATAAACATTTTTATTTTCATACCTTTTGCTACATGAAATCTAGTCTAAAAAGCCTCACTCACCATCATGAATACTCTAGTTATGAGCAACAGCCTGCAGAGGAACACATGTCTCTATCCAAAGCCACTGGTCACTGATATTGAAGTAAAGTTGCTGAAAATGTCCCGTGCTTTCAACCAGTACAGGAAGTTTCACTGGGTGACAGCATTCATACATATAAGGAGGAGGGAGAGAAGTGAATGGACTATCAGTATTACATTAGCAGCTCAGAGATTGATAACAATTGCTAAAGCAGTTTTAAGTACCTTTATTTTAGAAATATATGATTAAACTGGATTAACTGACATTTTTTAATAATCTGTTAGTATGCTTTTAGGGTACTTATAAATAAATATAGGCACGCTATTTGACCATTTTTATTTATATATTTTTGTCACACCTACTGTGAGAAAATAGCATGTTTGCTTTTATACTAACATTTTAGGCCGTGTGGTAAGTACTACAAGATCAAGGACACTGTATACTGTCTACAGCTTTTCATTTCCCAAATAGTTTATTTTTTTATAAATGATAAATGAATAAGTGATAAATAAAAAATGTGTCCATTCCCTGAAAAATAAAAAAGTGTCCATTCCCATATTTAAATTTCTATGTTTGCAAAACAATCTATACATAAACTTGCTGTGTTATGATTTGTTTATATGCTAACTATGTTTCCTTTGTCGTAAGTAAATGTTATGGTAATAGTTTTTAAATGAAAATGTGCTCAGTAGGGAAGGGGTTAATCCCCTCTCTTGTGCTGTACTGAGAGTGGGGAGACAGAATCACACTGTCTGTCTTCTCAGCCACTATTCTGGCATATCAGTAATGAGTGAGTGACTAAATGAATGGTAGCAGCTGTAGACTACAATTGTCAACAATTGTAGACTTTCATTTATCTTAGGTCGCCTGATGTATGAATGTTATGGTACTTCGCTGAAATTAGAGGCTAAATGCTCTAGAGAAAGCATGTCAAACTCAAAGTCTAACGCTGAAGGCCTGACACCCGCTTTACGGACACTGACTGCTATTAGCTTACAGTTAAAAACTTTTTTCTTTTTAAAGACACGTTATAGAGACACCATATATGAGTGGCAAAGTGCACTTGCAAAGGTTGGGAGAGTACACGCTGAAGGCCTGACACCCAGACGCTTGCAGACAACTAACTGCTATTAGCTTAGAGTGAAAAACTTTTTTTCTTTTTAAAGGCACGCTATAGAGACACCAGATATGAGTGGCAAAGTACACTTGCAGAGGTTGGCAGAGTACACGCTGAAGGCCTGACACCCAGACGCTTGCAGACAACTAACTGCTATTAGCTTACAGTGAAAAACGTTTTTCTTTTTAAAGGCACGCTAAAGAGACAACAGATATGAGTGGCAAAGTACACTGGCAGAGGTTGGCAGAGTACACGCTGAAGGCCTGACACCCAGATGCTTGCAGACAACTAACTGCTATTAGCTTACAGTGAAAAACTTTTTTTCTTTTTAAAGGCACACTATTGTGACACCAGATATGAGTGGCAAAGTACACTGGCAGAGGTTGGCAGAGTACACGCTGAAGGCCTGACACCCAGACGCTTGCAGACAACTAACTGCTATTAGCTTACAGTGAAAAAACGTTTTTCTTTTTAAAGGCACGCTATTGTGACACCAGATATGAGTGGCAAAGTACACTGGCAGAGGTTGGCAGAGTACACGCTGAAGGCCTGACACCCAGACGCTTGCAGACAAATAACTGCTATTAGCTTACAGTGAATTTTTTTTTTCTTTTTAATGGCACGCTATTGTGACACCAGATATGAGTGGCAAAGTACACTGGTAGAGGTTGGCAGAGTACAAGCTGAAGGCCTGACACCCAGACGCTTGCAGACAACTAACTGCTATTAGCTTAGAGTGAAAAACTTTTTTTCTTTTTAAAGGCACGATATAGAGACACCAGATATGAGTGGCAAAGTGCACTTGCAGAGGTTGGCAGAGTACACGCTGAAGGCCTGATACTCGCTTTAAGGACACTGACTGCTATTAGCTTACAGTGAATTTTTTTTTCTTTTTAAAGGCATGCTATAGTGACACCAGATATGAGTGGCAAAGTGCACTTGCAGAGGTTGGCAGAGTACACGCTGAAGGCCTGACACCCAGACGCTTGCAGACAACTAACTGCTATTCAATCTATTACAGTGAAAAACATTTTTTTCTTTTTAAATGTCAAGCTTAAGCTATTGTGACACCAGATATGAGTCATGGCACTGGGCAAGTGGGCACAGTATCCACTGTGAGCCTGACACAGAAGCTGGCAGGCAGGCAACTGCAAATACAATACACAGAAAAAAAAAAGCAGACTGATGTTCTAGCCCTAATAAAGGCTTTTTGGTGTGCTGTCCTTAAAGCAGAGATCAGATGAGTCATTCAGGACTGTAGTGGACACTGAATACCCTAGCCTAGCTATCAATTTCCCTATCAAATGAGCAGCAGCTACACTTTCCCTCCTCTATCTAAGAATGCAGCTTCAGAATGAATCTAAAATGGATGCTGTGCAGGAGGTGGGAGGGTCTGCTGCTAATTTGCTGGAATGTGTCTGCTGACCGTGAGGCACAGGGTTAAAGTTTACTCAATGATGACGAATAGGGGGCGGATCGAAACGCGCATGTGTTCGCCCGCCATGGCGAACGCGAACACGCTATGTTCGCCGGGAACTATTCGCTGGCGAACAGTTCGGTACCTCACTATTCGGCACTTCCAAAATTCGGTCCTTCGGCAATTCAGTACTTCCAAAATTTGGGATTTGGGCATTTCGGGACTTGGGCAATTTTGGAATTTGGCAATTTGGGACTTTGGCACTTCAGAACATTCGTAAGCAACCCTCTCTTGCCACCAGAAACACTTACACATGTAGGGCTCCCTAACCCTACTCCTAACCCTAATGCTAACCCTATCCTTACCCCTAACCCTACCCCCTAACCTTTCCCCTAATCCTAACCACCACAACCACTTACACATCTAGGGTTAAGGTTAGGGGTAGGATTAGGGTTAGGGGTAGGTTTAGGGTTAGGATTAGGGTGAGGGGTAGAGGTAGTATACGTTTAACATGCTTGCTCTAGAGAGTCTGTCATACTGTCCGTTTTGCTTTTTAATGCATAGTGAGAGATCACCCAGAGTGCATTAGACGATTTGAAAGCATAATCTGTCCAAATATATATATATATATATATATAGACGAGAAAGGAGACAGGAGCACTCACTTGGATTTTCAAAAAAATGTATTTCAATAAATCACCTCCACATCAACGTTTCGACCCTGCAGGGTCTTTATCAAGAGTCTGGACAGTTATATATATATATATAATTAAAAAACATTCAGTCTAGTTTTACATTAGGATATACAGGGCACATAGTAGTTATCATACATTGATAAAAGGTTTAAATAGCTGTTAAACAGGGCTATTTGATTCAAAACTATCATTATTAATAATGATAATTTTCCTTGCCTACAATCAAGCAGTAAAACTGAAATAGGTACACAGAATGATTTGGCTGCTGATTGCATTTCAATGAGCTGGATGTGTTAAAGATCTGAAGAGTTGAATTTGATTATAGAGAACCCATGTTTTAATTATAAATGAGCAATACCATTTAAACCAATTCAAAACCATTATCAGAATGTTGTTAAAAAAGTTATTTTAGGAATTATTGCTGCACATTTTAAGTTAGAACTGTGCTATTGTTACTCAGAAGAACTTTCTCCTTTAAGCTGTTCATATTTGTGCATCCACAGATACCAGAAGGTAGAGAATGTAACAAAAGAAAGTGTTGCTGAAATAATACTACACTTCAGGTTAAGTATCACATATGAGACATGATACTTTTTTCCACCAACAGTCTTTAACAATGTTAAACTTGGGTGTTTTTCTGTTACCCTCTCTAATGATAACGAGAATAAGTATAGCAATAGTACATAAAAATTTTCAGGACATAAAATGTGTATAAATTATCTGTAGGACAATGAGGGTTTATTATTCATTCAACATTCAATGCCCACAATAAAATGTAGATTCACTGTCCTAATATATTTTAAACTAGGAGAAAAAATAATTTATCAACCTTGCTGTTTCAAATTTTTTTTTTTTTGAGTATTTAATTTACTGTATTTATTTGCTAGTGAAGTGCCAATATTTAAATATTATTTTATCATTACTAGCATTTATATAGCCCTAACATCCCACAGTGCTTTACAAATATAAAATGGGGATATTTGAAAACAGGTAACTGCATACCGAAAAATGCAAGGACAGTGGTGGAACTAAGAGAGCCCTGGAGCTAGAAACTCCCCCCCCCCCCCCCCCTTCCTCTCGCAGTGCACAACTGGCCAAAAGGTAGCTCAACATCTGTTCTACAAGTCCAACAATGCTATAGCAGGTAAGGATCTACCATTTGCCCATCATTGCAGGGTTGTATCCACGAGCAGTGTTAGAATGTTTTTGTATAGAGCATATGTGCCGATGTAGAGATGTATTTGAATGTACTGTTACCATTGGCAAACAGTGGTGTAGTTGTGGGTTGCATTGGCTTTTAAATGCAGCTGTCATTTTGTGTGTACTGTTGTTGTTTCGATTGAAGGGGTGATTGTATATACTTTTTAGTGTTTTAATACAAGGGTGTATGTTTGCGTCTAAATGCAGGGGTGTAATGTTGGCTTTTAAATGTGGATGTATATTTGTGTCCAATATTTGTGTTAGATTGCAGGAGTGAGTTTGCATGTTGCGTTGGTGTTTAATTGCTTGGATGTATGCACATACACTACCACATACATGCTTCCACAGATATTCATACACATTAACAGACAGATACACACATATAAATGCACTGACATACGGACACGCATACTGACACACAAAAACACATACACAGACACATGCACACACTGACACATGCACCTTCCCTGACACACAGATGCACACACTGACATACACACACACATGCACACAGATACACACCCAGACATACACACACTCACAAATGCACCCACCTTGACACATGCACACACTGACACGTGCACAAACCCTGACACTCAGACACACACATGTGCACAGCATTTGGTGGCATAATACTAATGGAAAGGGTAGTGGTTGTGGTGGCATTCATGACTTATGGCACTCATAGCAGATGTTTTGAATCCAAAGCAGATAGAGATGGACTTAGCTGAGGTGGAGAAGATGCAGAAGGAAAGTGCAAAATAGATAGAGAAAATAGTGGACTGTTGCTTGTTCTCTCTGAACTCTCTTCTAGTAAATTCCTCTGGCTCATAGTCAATTTCCACCTTGGCCAGAGTTAAACAAACTATGATTGCAGTGGTAGGGGAAGGAGTGAATATATCACCACCAACACCATATGTTGGGGACACTACTTCGGTACTCTGCTCTTCCTCTCCAGTAAAGGTTTTCTATGATTGCACCAACAAGCTTGACTCTAGGGATCTCTCTATTGCTTCTTGGAGAGGTCTAGAAGGATTGCTTAAACCATATATAAGTATAGCTCACTCTAAACTCTAGTTTAGAACTAGAGTAACCAATAACAGCATTAAAAGGCACAGAAAAAATATTTGGCTCCTAGGTTGTGAATCAGATATAATGATGGTCCTACTAGCTTGAGGCTGAATACTACATCTTATAATAGAGTTACTTCAGATGGTGGTAATGGTGGTGATGGATAGTGATGTCGCGAACACAACATTTTCGGTTCGCGAACGGCGGATGCAAACTTCTGCAAACGTTCGCGAACCGGCGAATCGGGCGAACCGCCATTGACTTCAATGGGCAAGCAAATTTTAAACCCACAGGGACTCTTTCTGGCCACAAAAGTGATGGAAAAGTTGTTTCAAGGGGACTAACACCTGGACTGTGGAATGCCGGAGGGGGATCCATGGCAAAACTCCCATTGAAAGATACACAGTTGATGCAGAGTCTGGTTTTAATCCATAAAGGGCATAAATCACCTAACATTCCTAAATCACAATGGATATGGATTGACACCTGACATATTGACACCTCGACATATGGATTGACACCTGTCCTCAGAGACCCTGATACACACTGACACAGAGCAGAATAGGGACTGTTCCCCTTACATAGGGTCACTTGGCAGATATGGATTGACACCTGTCCTCAGGGACCCTGATACACACTGACACAGAGCAGAACAGGGACTGTTCCTCCTACATAGGGTCACTTGGCAGATATGGATTGACACCTATCCTCAGGGACCCTGATACACACTGACACAGAGCAGAATAGGGACTGTTCCCCCTACATAGGGTCACTTGGCAGATATGGATTGACACCTGTCCTCAGGGACCCTGAGACACACTGACACAAAGCAGAATAGGGACTGTTTCCCCTACATAGGGTCACTTGGCAGATATGGATTGATACCTGTCCTCAGAGACCCTGATATACACTGACACAGAGCAGAATAGGGACTGTTCCCCCTACATAGGGTCACTTGGCAGATATGGATTGACACCTGTCCTCAGAGACCCAGATACACACTGACACAGAGCAGAATAGAGACTGTTCCCCCTTCATAGGGTCACTTGGCAGATAAAGATTGACACCTGTCCTCAGGGACTTTGAGACACACTGACACAGAGCAGAATAAGGACTGTTCCCCCTACATAGGGTCACTTGGCAGATATGGATTGACACCTGTCCTCAGAGACCCTGATACACACTGACACAGAGCAGAATAGGGACTGTTCCCCCTACATAGGGTAACTTGGCAGATATGGATTGACACCTATCCTAAGGATCCCTGATACACACTGACACAGAGCAGAATAAGGACTGTTCCCCCTACATAGGGTCACTTGGCAGGTATGGATTGACACCTATCCTAAGGATCCCTGATACACACAGACACAAAGCAGAATAGGGACTGTTCCACCTACATAGGGTAACTTGGCAGATTTGGATTGACACCTATCCTCAGGGACCCTGATACACACTGACACAGAGCAGAATAAGGACTGTTCCCCCTACATAGTGTCACTTGGCAGGTATGGATTGACACCTATCCTAAGGATCCCTGATACACACAGACACAGAGCAGAATAGGGACTGTTCCCCCTACATAGGGTCACTTGGCAGATATGAATTGACACCTGTCCTCAGGGACCCTGATACACAGTGACACAGAGCAGAATAGGGACTGTTCCCCCTACATAGGGTCACTTGGCAGATATGGATTGACACCTGTCCTCAGAGACCCTGATACACACTGACACAGGGCAGAATTGGGACTGTTCCTTCTACATAGAGTCACTTGGCAGGTATTAATTGACACCAGTCCTCAGGGACCCTGATACACACTGACACAGAGCAGAATAGAGACTGTTCCCCCTACATAGGGTCACTTGGCAGATATGGATTAACACTGTCCACAAGGACAAGCTGCAGGCTTCCTGGCAGGGCCCACAGAAGGTGGTAGAGCAGGTTTGTGATACCACCTTTGTGATCGGTGCGGTCACAGGCACGGGAGGCAAGCACATGCTCCATGTGAATGTAACAAATATATACCCCAACACGCAGGATTCAACAAAGGACAACACAGAGGAGAGATACATCAACGGACCTTAGAATGGCCGGACTCGACGTATTTGAGAGGAAACAGAGTCAGGAACGATCCGAGGTCAAGGGCACAGAGAGACAGCGTAAACTAGGACTAGCCGGGGTCTGGTACACAGTAAAAAGAAAGCCGGCAAACTGAACAGATAAGGATAAAGAGATAACATAGTCAGAAACAAAGCCAAGGTCAATACGAAGGAACACAACTGAACACAACAAGCGCTAATTCCGTGATTATTCCGCGTGGAAAGCAAAACCCTGTCCCCCACAACATAAGAAGGAGCCGCTCTGCGATGCTTGTCAGCCTGAGCCTTCTGGCGAGCAGCGGAATCCACCAAAGAATGCTGAACCTGCTCCCAAGTATCACGCAAACCAGCCAAATGCTCATCCAGAACTGGCATGCCCTGTGAGGAGAATGCAGCCGGAAGAACAACGGGATGCTGGCCATAGACAACGTAAAAAGGGCTTTTGCCGGAAGAATCATGAGTGGCGTTATTCCAAGCAAACTCAGCCCAAGGAAGCAGGTCAGACCAATTGTCCTGATGGTGAGATACAAAACAACGAAGGTACTGCTCCAGAGACTGGTTGGCACGTTCAGCAGCTCCATTAGACTGGGGATGGCAAGCGGAAGAAAATTAGAGAGAAATACCCATTTCCGAACAAAAGACTTTCAAGAACCTGGAAATAAATTGGCTACCCCTATCGGACACAATAGATACCGGAATACCATGTAACCGAAATACTTCTCTAGCGAAGATAAGAGCCAGTTCCTTGGATGTGGGCAACTTGTGAAGAGACACAAAGTGAGCAATTTTGGAAAACCCATCTACTATCATCAGGATGACTGTGTTACCATTCGAAGGGGGTAATTCAACAATAAAATCCATGGATAGGTTAGACAAATGTCTCTCGGGAACGGGTAACAGGTGCAAAAGCCCACAAGGAACTCTACAAGAAGATTTCATACATGCACAAGTAGTACAAGCACCTATATAGTCAGTGACATCCTTGCGTAAGGAACCCCACCAGAAATATCGAGAAACAGCTGACATTGTTTTGGTAATACCAGGATGTCCAGCAGTATCATGATATAATGACAGAATCTCCCGTCTCTCGGGAACGTCAACAAACAACTTATCATTAGGCCTCTCGCTAGGTGCCATGCTTTGTTTCGCCTGTATGGTCTGCAAGAGGGATGAAGAAATAGACAACATAGTAGTAGCTATTATCCTGACTGGGGGAATGACAGGAGTAACATCAACCTCCTGTTTGTCAGCAGTTTCGAACTGTCTGGACAGAGCGTCTGCTTTAACGTTGCGATCACCTGGCCTATAGGTGATAATATAATTGAAACGGGACAAAAATAGTGACAACCTAGCCTGTCTAGAAGATAATCTTTTAGCTTCACCAAGGAAGGATAGATTCTTGTGATCCGTAAAAATGAGGATAGGATCCTTAGTTCCCTCTAACAAGTGTCTCCATTCTTTAAGAGCTAAGATAATAGCAAGGAGTTCACGATTACCCACATCATAATTCTTTCCAGCTTTGGACATTTGTCTAGAAAAGAAGCCACAAGGATGCAATGGCTTTTCAGGCGATTCTCTTTGGGACAAAACAGCACCTACCCCGATATCAGAAGCAACAACTTCAAGAATATAAGGCAGTGAGGGGATAGGATGCTGTAAAATAGGTGCAGAGGCGAATGTAGTTTTAAGAAAGTCGAAAGCCTGAAGTGCCTCGGGAGACCAGACACGAGTATTACCACCCTTTTTTGTCATACGGGTGATAGGCGCTACAATAGAAGAAAAACCCTTAATAAAGCGTCTGTAATAGTTAGAGAAACCAAGAAAACGCTGAATTGCTTTCAAACCTTGTGGTAGGGGCCACTCTATGACAGCAGAAAGCTTCTGGGGATCCATACGAAAACCTTTGGCGGAAATCAAATACCCCAAAAACTGGACTTCGGATTAGTCAAATAAACATTTTTCTAGTTTACAATAAAGACCATTAGCAAGGAGGGTCTTCAGGACCGTTGTAACATGTCTGTGATGAGTGTGTAAATCTGTAGAATACATTAGTATGTCGTCCAAGTATACAATTACAAATGTGTGAATAAAGTCTCTTAAGACGTCATTAATGAATTCTTGAAATATTGCTGGGGCATTGCAAAGACCAAATGGCATAACAGTATACTCGTAATGACCGGATCTAGTGTTGAATGCAGTCTTCCATTCGTGGCCTTTCTTAATACGTATTAAATTGTATGCACCTCTAAGGTCCAATTTAGTGAATACAGTAGCATGTTTCAGCCTGTCAAACAATTCTGTAATTAAACGTATAGGGTATGCATTTTTGATAGTGATCTTGTTTAAACCTCTATAATCGATACACGGTCTTAAATCAACCTCTTTCTTAGATACGAAGAAAAACCCTGCTCCAGCCGGAGAAGAGGATCTCCTAATGAACCCCTTTTCTAGTGACTCCTTAACATACTCCTCCATGATACGGTTTTCTTGAATAGATAAAGGGTACACCCTGCCCTTTGGAGGTATAGTGCCAGGCAATAAATCGATAGCCCAAGCATAGGGTCTGTGAGGCGGTAATTTATCAGCCTCGCTTTTATCGAATACAGTCTTGAGAAACAAGTACTGAGGAGGTATAACAGTAGACAAAGGAGGAGTAGTAGGAACATTAATAGAATTTAAAGGGGTGACTTTAATCATACAAGATTCGTGGCAGGTTTTGCTCCATGATTTTAATTGTCCCAACTCCCAGTCGAAAATGGGATTGTGAGAACATAACCATGGGTACCCTAACTCGATATGAGAAGAGGGAGAGGTGATAACCTGGAACTGAATGGTCTAAAAGTGTAAAACCCCTGTGTACATGAATAATGGTACAGTTTCATGGGTAACGACTGGAGTACTTAAAGGTCTACCATCTATGGCCTCAATGGCCAAGGGTATCTCCCTCTCCCTGATGGGAATGTTGTATTTCGAAACAAACCCAGAGTCTATGAAGTTCTCAGCAGCCCCGGAATCAACCAAGGCTAGTATGCTTTCAGCTATACAACTCTCTCCCGTATGAAGAGAAACAGGGAGAAGCAAACGGTTAGGAGGCATTTTAGGAGACTTAGATATCACACCCAAGGCCAGTCCCCTATAAGGTCTTAGGTGCGGGAGTTTTCCGGAAGCAAAGGACATTCCTTTACCATATTGTCTCTCCTACCACAGTATAGGCAGAGTCCGTCCCTTCTTCTAAGTAATTTTTCAGTATCTGAGAGTTTGGCAACCCCTAATTGCATGGGTTCCTCCTCAGATACTTTAACACTCTAAGGTTTATCAACTCTGGGATTAATAGGCGTAACCAAACGTCTATTCCTATTTTTAGTATAGAGCCTGTCACGAATCCTATTATCTATATCAATGAGATAGTCAATAAGGTCCTCTAATGGTATAGGAAGCTCCCTTGCTGCTACCTCATCCAATATGTTGTCAGATAACCCTTCCATGAATGCAGTAGTTAACCCATTATTGGTCCAATCTACCTGTGAAGCAAGGGTACGAAACTGAATAGCATAATCAGCCACAGACCTAAAACCCTGTTTAATTCTCATCAATGCACTTGCGGCATTCTTTGACCTTTTTGTTGTGTCAAAAGTTCTACGAAAAGCCGTAAGAAAACTATTGAAATCATGCACCATAGGTCCATTGGCCTTCCAAAAAGGATTTGCCCACTCAAGTGCTTTGTCAGTTAGTTGAGCGTCTGGAGAGCCTGAGCTATCTGATCCATACGGTGATCCTGCTCTACAAACCTTGCCTCATGAAAAGCCATTTGCTGAGCCAAATCTGCGGGGTCCATGGCCCTATCGTAATGTAATGAATATATACCCCGACACGCAGGATTTAACTTAACAAAGGACAACACAGAGGAGAGATACGTCTACCGGACCTTAGAATGGCCGGACTCGACGTATATGAGAGGAGACGGAGTCAGGAACGATCCGAGGTTAAGGGCACAGAGAGAGCATAAACTAGGACTAGCCGGGGTCTGGTACACAGTAAACAGAAAGCCAGCAAACTGAACAGATAAGGATAAAGAGATAACGTAGTCAGAAACAAAGCCAAGGTCAATACGAAGGAACACAACTGAACACAACAAGCGTTCAAGGGAACTGAAACAGAAACCACGATAGGGCAGGGAGTAAAGGGAGAGGTAAGTTTAAATAGCTTCTAAACTAATTTGATTGGCCCCTGTCATATCCACACCCCCAAAAGGTAAGTGTATGGGGAGTGTGGCATGACAGGGGCCAATGGGAGCCTTTTGACAATTTAGGCTCCCACTGTCACGGTAATATACCCCAACACGCAGGAATAGTACAGATAGTCAGGAGACAAGAAACCTTAGAATGGCCTTAGAATGGCCGGACTTGACGAGAAAAAGCAAGACAGAGTCTAGAACAAGCCGAGGTCAAGGGAACAGAGAGACAGCGTAACGTAGAACAAGCCGAGGACTGGTACACAGAGGACAAAATAGCGGATAAGCAAGCAAGGATAAGGAGAGAGCGGAGTCAGGAACAAAGCCAAGGTCAAGCACCAAAAAACCAACTGAACGATACAAGCACTAAAGGGAAACTGGACAGAAACCACGATAGGGCAAGGAGCAAGGGAAACAGGTGAGTATAAATACCCTAAGGTTCACTTTGATTGGCCCCTGTCATATCCACGCCCCCAAAATGTGAGTGTATGGGGAATGTGGCCTGACAGGGGCCAATGGGAGACTGATTCTAATTTAGTCTCCCACTGTCCCTTTAAGAGCGCGCCCGAGACGCGCGGCGCGCTCTTAGTGTCGGGCGGGACACGTGACCGCTTCTCGCGGTCACTGCCCGCCTGACTGATCATCTTGTTGGCTGAGCCGCGCGCGGCTCGTGCAGGAGCAGGACCGCGCGCGGCGAGAAGAGAGGACCCCGGCCGGCCCCTGGAGAGGGTAAGTACCGCTACAGTACCCCCCCTGAAGACACGCCCACCGGGCGGGGAGGAGCAGGCCTGGCAGGAAAACGAGCGTGGAAAGAACGCACAAGGCGAGGAGCGTGAACAGCGTCAGCGGAAATCCAACTGCGTTCCTCAGGCCCATAGCCCTTCCAATGTACCAGATATTGGAGGCGACCCCGAAGCAAACGAGAGTCAATTACAGCCGCCACTTCAAACTCCTCATGGCCCTCCACAGAAACCGGAGGAGGAGGAGGGACATGCCGAGTATAACGGTTGCACAGGAGGGGTTTTAACAAGGAGGTATGAAACACGTTAGGAATGCGTAAATTTTTGGGAAGATCCAATGCATACGAGACAGGATTAACCACATGCAAGATACGAAAAGGACCAATAAAACGAGGGGCCAACTTCATAGAAGGCACACGAAGACGAATATTGCGAGTAGAAAGCCAAACCCGGTCTCCCACAGCATAGGATGGAGCCGCCCTGCGATGCTTGTCTGCCTGAACCTTCTGACGAGCAGCTGAGGCCACCAAAGAACACTGAACCTGCTCCCAAGTATTACGTAGACTAGCCAAATGTTCGTCCAGAGCTGGCATGCCCTGTAAGGAGAATGCAGCTGGAAGAACCACGGGATGCCGGCCATAAACAACGTAAAAAGGGCTGTTAGCGGAGGATTCATGAGCAGCATTATTACGAGCAAACTCAGCCCAAGGAAGAAGGTCAGCCCAATTGTTCTGATGGTGGGACACGAAACAACGAAGATACTGCTCTAGAGATTGGTTGGCACGTTCAGCAGCTCCATTAGACTGGGGGTGGTAGGCTGAGGAAAACGAGAGGGAGATACCCATCTCTGTACAAAACGATCTCCAGAATCTGGAGATAAACTGGCTACCCCTATCGGACACGATCGAAGTGGGAATACCATGCAACCGAAACACCTCCCTGGCAAAGATAGAGGCAAGTTCCCTGGATGATGGTAATTTGACAAGAGACACAAAATGAGCCATCTTAGAAAAACGATCCACAATCATTAGGATGACAGTTTTACCATTAGAGGGAGGCAATTCAACAATGAAATCCATGGATATATTGGACCACGGTCTCTCGGGTATGGGCAACGGATGTAACAACCCACAAGGAACTCTGTGGGAGGACTTCATACTGGCACAAGTGCTACAGGCATTAATGTAATCGGTGACGTCCTTGCGCAAGGAAGCCCACCAGAAATATCTAGAAACTGCTGAGAATGTCTTAGAAATACCAGGGTGTCCAGCAGTTCTAGTGTCATGATATAATGACAAGATGTCTCGTCTCTCCGGTATATCAACGAATAGCTTATCAGCAGGCCTCTCCCCAGGAGCCAAGTGTTGTTTAGCCTGAATAGCTTGTAAGAGAGAAGACGAAATGGAAAGAACAGTAGTCGCTATTATTCTGTCAGGCGGAATGACAGGGGTAACATCGACCTCGAGTTTGTCAGTAGTCTCGAATTGTCTGGACAGAGCGTCAGCTTTAGTATTACGGTCACCCGGTCTGTAAGTGATTATGTAATTAAAACGAGACAAAAACAGAGACCACCTGGCCTGCCTGGAAGACAATCTTTTTGCTTCACTAAGGTAAGAGAGGTTTTTGTGATCCGTTAAAATGAGGATGGGATCCCTAGTACCCTCTAGCAGATGTCTCCATTCCTTGAGCGCCAAAATGATAGCAAGGAGTTCACGATTGCCTACATCATAATTCCTCTCTGCTTTGGACATCTGTCTGGAAAAGAAGCCACAAGGGTGTAACGGCTTTTCAGGTGAATCTCTTTGAGACAAGATAGCACCTACCCCTATCTCAGAAGCATCAACTTCAAGAATAAAGGGCAGTGAAGGGACAGGATGCTGTAAAACAGGAGCAGAGGCAAATGTAGCCTTCAAGAATTCAAAGGCCTCGAGTGCTTCTGGTTTCCAGACATGAGTATTACCATCCTTCTTGGTCATTCTGGTTATAGGCGCAACAATGGCAGAAAACCCTTTAATAAAACGCCTATAATAATTAGAGAACCCCAGAAAACGCTGAATGGCTTTCAACCCCTGGGGTAGAGGCCATTCCATAATGGCAGACAGTTTCTTGGGATCCATACGAAAACCCTTGGCCGAGATTATATAACCCAAGAATTGGACTTCAGATTGATCAAATGAACATTTTTCGAGTTTGCAATAGAGACCGTTAACCAGAAGAGTTCTCAACACTAATTTAACATGCATGTGATGAGTCTGTAAATCAGTAGAATAAATCAATATGTCGTCCAAGTATACTATAACGAATGTATGTATAAATTGACGTAGGACATCATTAATAAATTCCTGAAAAACTGCTGGGGCGTTACAAAGACCAAAGGGCATCACAGTGTACTCGTAGTGGCCACTCCTGGTATTGAAAGCGGTCTTCCACTCGTGATCCTTTTTGATACGTATGAGATTGTAAGCACCCCTAAGGTCCAATTTAGTAAAAACTGTGGCCTGTTTAAGCCTATCAAATAGTTCTGTGATCAAAGGTATGGGGTACGCATTTTTGACGGTGATTTTATTTAGGCCCCTATAGTCAATACAAGGCCTTAATTCGCCATCTTTCTTAGATACAAAGAAGAAACCCGCCCCTGCCGGGGAAGAGGATCTTCTTATAAATCCCTTCTCTAGAGATTCCTTAATATATTCCTCCATAACCAGATTCTCCTGAGGAGATAAAGGATATATTCTCCCTTTGGGAGGCATAGCACCAGGTAACAAATTAATTGCACAATCGTAAGGCCTGTGAGGTGGCAATCTTTCAGCCTCCCTTTTATCAAAAACAGATTTAAGAGACAGGTACTGAGAGGGTATGACCGTAGGCACGGGAGGAATATTAGTAGAATTCAAAGGGGTGACTTTAACAATACAAGACTCTTGGCAAGAATCACTCCAAGAAACTATTTGTCCTGACTCCCAATCAATGGTGGGATTATGAGTACGTAACCAAGGATACCCTAACACGAGGTGAGAGGAAGGAGAAGTAATGATCTGAAACCGAATGGTCTCAGAGTGTAACACCCCTGTAGACATATGTAGTGGAACAGTTTCATGTGTGATAACTGGAGAGCATAATGGTCTACCATCTATGGCCTCAACGGCCAAGGGTGTCTCCTTCTCTCTGGTGGGTATGTTATTCTCCTTGACAAAACTGGAATCAATAAAGTTTTCGGCCGCTCCGGAATCAACCAGGGCTAGTATATTCCCTGCTATGCAGTTACTATCAAGGTGCAGGGAAACAGGAAGAAGTAATTTATTAAGAGGCAAATGTGAGGACTGTGATGTCACACCCAAGGCCAGTCCTCTATACGGTCTTAGGTGCGATAGTTTCCCGGACGCACGGGACAGTCTTGTCTCATATGACCCCTCCTACCACAATAAAGACAAAGTCCCTCCTTTCTCCTATAAAGCTTTTCAGCGTCAGTAAGTTTAGCAACCCCTAACTGCATAGGTTCCTCCTCAGAACCTTTAGATCCCTCGGGAGTCTCAGCTCTAGGGGAGTTAAAGGGAACAAAATGTCTATTTCTGGACCTGGTATATAACCTGTCACGGATCCTGTTATCTATATCGATAAGATAGTCAATCAGGTCCTCCAGGGGTACAGGGAGGTCCTTAGCTGCTACCTCATCCAACATAGTATCAGACAGACCTTCCATAAACGCGGTAGTAAGCCCATTATTAGTCCAATCTACCTGTGAGGCAAGGGTCCGGAACTGAATAGCATAATCGGCTACAGATTTAGATCCTTGCTTTATTCTCATTAATGCCCTGGCGGCATTTTTTGACCTTTTAGTCGTGTCAAATGTTCTACGGAACGCTGTGAGGAAGCTATTGAAGTCGTGTACCATAGGCCCATTAGCCTCCCAAATAGGATTTGCCCATTCTAGTGCCTTATCCGTAAGCTGGTGCATAAGAAAACCCACCTTAGATCTATCAGTGGGAAATGAACGTGGGTACATTTCAAAGTGGAATTCCACTTGATTAAGGAATCCCCTACATGTCTTAGCGTCCCCTCCATACCTAGGTGGCGGGGTTAGATGTGCAGAAGCATTAGGCATATTAGCTGTGTCCGGTATAGGGTTTACAGGAGGCGTAGGTACAGGTACCGGAGCTGATCTGGATAACAGTGTCTGGATGGCTTGAGCCATTTGATCCATACGGTGATCCTGTTCTGCGAATCTAGCCTCATGAGTGGCCATCTGTTGACCTAAACCTGCGGGGTCCATGGCCCTATCGTAATGTCACGGTAATATACCCCAACACGCAGGAATAGTACAGATAGTCAGGAGACAAGAAACCAGGGTTCGTCTTACCGGACCTTAGAATGGCCGGACTTGACGAGAAAAAGCAAGACAGAGTCTAGAACAAGCCGAGGTCAAGGGAACAGAGAGACAGCGTAACGTAGAACAAGCCGAGGACTGGTACACAGAGGACAAAATAGCGGATAAGCAAGCAAGGATAAGGAGAGAGCGGAGTCAGGAACAAAGCCAAGGTCAAGCACCAAAAAACCAACTGAACGATACAAGCACTAAAGGGAAACTGGACAGAAACCACGATAGGGCAAGGAGCAAGGGAAACAGGTGAGTATAAATACCCTAAGGTTCACTTTGATTGGCCCCTGTCATATCCACGCCCCCAAAATGTGAGTGTATGGGGAATGTGGCCTGACAGGGGCCAATGGGAGACTGATTCTAATTTAGTCTCCCACTGTCCCTTTAAGAGCGCGCCCGAGACGCGCGGCGCGCTCTTAGTGTCGGGCGGGACACGTGACCGCTTCTCGCGGTCACTGCCCGCCTGACTGATCATCTTGTTGGCTGAGCCGCGCGCGGCTCGTGCAGGAGCAGGACCGCGCGCGGCGAGAAGAGAGGACCCCGGCCGGCCCCTGGAGAGGGTAAGTACCGCTACACCCACTGTCTCTTTAAGAGCACGCCCGAGACCCGCGGAGCGCTCTTAGATTCAGGCGGGACACTGCCCCCCTTCCTAGTGAAGCCGCCGGATGAGCCGTGCGCAGCTCGTGCAGCAGGACCGTGCACGGCTCGAAGAGAGGACCGCGACCGGCCCCTGGATAAGGTAAGTAACGCTACAGTGAACATGCTCAAGCCATACCACGAGCGCACGGAAGAGGTAACCGCGATCTGTGCACCTGCCACTGAAGATTATGATAATTGGCCACTCCCAGATCTCCTAGACCTAGAGGGCCAGAGCGGAGACCTGGGAGAAGTACAGTTAGGAGAACGGTTAGACCCCCAGGAGCGAACCCAGGTCCAAAGACTAATCCAGGACAAGGGGGCCACGTTTTCCAACCTACCTGGGTACACTCCGTTAACCACTCACAAAGTTGAAACCCTAGAACAGACCCCCCCTCGCCAAACCGCCTATCGCATACCCGAAGCAGTTAAGGAAAATATGCGGAAAGAAATTGAGGAAATGATGCAGTTAGGGGTGATAGAACACTCTGACAGCCCCTGCGCCTCCCCGGTAGTACTAGTACCGAAACGGGACGGCACGACCTGTTTCTGTGGAGACTACCGGAGGCTAAACGATAAAACAACCTCAGACGCCTACCCTATGCCCCGGATAACGAGCTCCTAGACAAAATGGGCAGAGGCCAGTACCTCACCACAATAGATCTGTTCAAGGTGTACTGGCAAATTCCATTAGCCAAGGACGCCATCCACAAGTCGGCATTTGTCACCCCGTTTGGCCTGTATCAGTTTAAGGTCATGCCATTCGGGATGAAGAATGCCCCGGCTAACTTTCAGAGGATGGTAGATCGGCTACTGGATGGGTTTCAGGAGTATGCCGGCGCCTACTTGGATGATATAGCCATTTTTATCTGCACCTGACCCACATAGGAGCCGTACTAGCCCGGATTAGGGAGGCCGGACTGACCCTAAAGCCCAGTAAGTGCCATATAGGAATGGCAGAAGTTCAATACTTAGGGCACAGAGTCGGGAGCCTGCTACAGAAACCAGAACCCGCTATAATAGAGGCAGTCGCCAAGTGGCCAACCCTCCGCACTAAAACCCAGGTCCTCGCATTCCTGGGTACCACAGGGTACTGCAGGAAATTCATAGCTAATTACAGCACCCTAGCTAAACCTCTCACGGATCTAACACGTAAAAACCTCCCCAAGATAGTAGTATGGGCCTCAGAGTGTGAACACGCCTTCCAACAGCTCAAGACAGCGCTCATTAAATCACCTGTACTTTCTGCTTCTGATCCAACTAAACGCTTTCTCGTCCATACAGACGCTTCTATGTTTGGATTGGGAGCACTACTGAGCCAAGTCGGAGCAGATGGCGGCGAGCAACCCGGGGCTTATCTAAGCCGGAAACTTTTGCCCAGGGAAGTAGATACACTGCCATTGAAAAGGAGTGCCTGGCGGTGGTGTGGGCCCTCAAAAAGCTGCAACCTTACTTGTATGGACAACCGTTTACCTTACTCACAGATCACAACCCGTTGGTGTGGCTGAACAGGGTGTCCGGAGACAATGCCAGGCTGTTGCGCTGGAGTTTGGCGCTACAGCCTTTTGACTTTACAATTCACTATCGCCCTGGGAAGCAAAATGGCAATGCTGACGGGTTATCCAGACAAACAGACCTTGAACAGTGATCTGTGAGTACTCCTCCGGACATCCCTAAGCCGATCCTGGCCTGCTGCAGGACGTCGTGTAAGCCTGGGTACTTATGCACAAAGCATTGTACGATCAGATTACACACATGTGCCATGCACGGCACATGTGTCAACTTGCCCAAATTCAATGCCGCCAACAAATTTCTTACGTTGTCACAAACCACTTTGCCGATCTCCAGTTGGTGCGGAGTCAGCCACTTTTCCACCTGTGCATTCAGGGCGGACAGGAGTGCTGGTCCGATGTGACTCTTTGCTTTCAAGCAAGTCAAACCCAAGACGGCGTGACACTGCCGTATCCGGGATGTGGAATAGTACCTGGGGAGCTGGGGGATTGCCGTTGACGCAGCAGCAGAAGAGGACTCAGCCGAGGAGGTTATGGAAGAGAATGGAGTAGGAGGAGTAGAGGAGGTGGCAGCAGGCCTGCCTGCAAGTCGTGGCGGTGTCACCAACTCCTCTGCGGTGTCACCAACTCCATGCTTGGCAGCCGTCAGCAGGTTTACCCAATGCGCAGTGTAAGTGATATACCTGCCCTGACCATGCTTTGCAGACCAGGTATCAGTGGTCAGATGGACCCTTGCCCCAACACTGTGTGCCAGACATGCCATTACTTCCTTTTGCACAATCGAGTACAGGTTGGGGATTGCCTTTTGTGCAAAGAAATTTTCGGTACCTTCCACTGCAGTGTCCCAATAGCTACAATTTTTTTGAACGCCTCAGACTCCACCAGCTTATATGGTAAAAGCTGGCGAGCTAATAGTTCAGACAAGCCAGCTGTCAGACGCTGGGCAAGGGGGTGACTTTGTGACATTGGCTTCTTACGCTCAAACATGTCCTTGACAGACACCTGACTGTGGGCAGATGATTGGGAAGTGCTCAAGGCGGGAGACGGAGTGGCGGATGGTTGAGAGGGGGCAAGGAGGCCAGCAGTGGTTGACGTGGCTGAAGATGCTGGAACAGGAGGAGGATGGTGGCTTTGAGTTTGTGTGCTGCTTGTACTCATGTGTTGATCCCATAGGCGTTTGTGATGTGCGATCATGTGCCTATGCAAAGCAGTTGTACCTAGGTGGGTGTTGGACTTCCCATGACTCAGTTTCTTTTGGCACAGGTTGCAAATGGCATCGCTGTTGTCAGAGGCAGACACACAAAAAAAATGCCACACTGCTGAGCTCTGCAATGACAGCATTCTGGTGGTGGACTCAGCATGCGTTGATTGGCGTGCTGTCGGGCTGACCCCGGGTGCCGATGCATGCTGTCTGACTGTGCCACTAGCTCCTTGCGACGACCTCCCCTTGCTTCCAACTCGTCTCCTCCTCCTCCTCTCTGTCTCCCCATCTGAACTTTCGCCCAGTTCTTCTTCTTGCCTAGCGGGCACCCACGTGACATCCATGGACGCATCGTCCATGGATGTCACTTGTATCTGACAACTCAGCAAAGGAAGCAGCAGCAGGTACAACATCATCATCATCACACCGTACGTCCATGTGTGTAATGCTGCCTGCCTGAGATATATCCTTGTTATATACATCCTCTGGCAATAATGGTTGCGCATCACTCATTTCTTCAAACGGATGTGTAAATAACTCCTCTGACAGACCAAGTGAAGCGGCTGTGGTGCTAGTGTTGGTGGTGGTGGCAGGCGGGTGAGTGGTATCTTGAGAGGTGCCCGAAGCTAAGCTGGAGGAGGATGGTGCGTCAAGGTTCCGAGCGGAAGCTGTAGAAGATTGGGTGTCCTGTGTTAGCCAGTCAACTATGTCCTCAGAACTTTTCAAGTTCAGGGTACGTGGCCTCTGAAAACTGGGCATTATTCTAGGGCAAAAGGGAATCACAGCACCACGACAACGATGGTCCCTGCAGGGTGGCCTGCCTCTGCCTAACATTTTTTTTTGGGATTAGTGGTACTATGCGTGCAAGCTACTGTGAGACCAGATATGAGTGGCAATGTGCACTGGCAGAGGTTGGCAGAATACACGCTGTAGGCCTGAGACCCGCTTGAAGACAACTAACTGCAATTCAATCTATAACAATGGAAAAAGTTTTTTTGGTTTTAAATGCACACTATAGTGACACCAGATATGAGTGGCAATGTGCACTTGCAGAGTTTGGCAGAGTACACGCTGAAGGCCTGACACCCAGACGCTTGCAGACAACTAACTGCTATTAGCTTACAGTGAAAAACTTTTTTCTTTTTAAAGGCACGCTATAGAGACACCAGATATGAGTGGAAAAGTGCACTTGAAGAGGTTGGCAGAGTACACGCTGAAGGCCTGACACCCGCTTTAAGGACACTGACTGCTATTAGCTTACAGTGAAAAACATTTTTTCTTTTTAAAGGCACGCTATAGAGACACCAGATATGAGTGGCAAAGTGCACTTGCAGAGGTTGGCAGAGGACACGCTGAAGGCCTGACACCCGCTTTAAGGACACTGACTGCTATTAGCTTACAGTGAAAAACGTTTTTTTCTTTTTAAAGGCACGCTATAGAGACACCAGATATGAGTGGCAAAATGCACTTGCAAAGGTTGGCAGAGTACACGCTGAAGGCCTGACACCTGCTTTAAGGACACTGACTGCTATTAGCTTACTGTGAAAAACTTTTTCCTTTTTAAAGGCACGCTATAGAGACACCAGATATGAGTGGCAAAGTGCACTTGCAGAGGTTGCAGAGTACACGCTGAAGGCCTGACACCCGCTTTAAGGACACTGACTGCTATAAGCTTACAGTGAAAAACCTTTTTTCTTTTTAAAGGCACGCTATAGAGACACCAGATATGAGTGGCAAAGTGCACTTGCAGAGGTTGGCAGAGTACACGCTGAAGGCCTGACACCCGCTTTAAGGACACTGACTGCTATTAGCTTACAGTGAAAAACTTTTTTTCTTTTTAAAGGCACGCTATAGAGACACCAGATATGAGTGGCAAAGTGCACTTGCAGAGGTTGGCAGAGTACACGCTGAATGCCTGACACCCGCTTTAAGGACACTGACTGCTATTAGCTTACAGTGAAAAACTTTTTTTTCTTTTTAAAGGCACGCTATAGAGACACCAGATATGAGTGGCAAAATGCACTTGCAGAGGTTGGCAGAGTACACGCTGAAGGCCTGACACCCGCTTTAAGGACACTATTAGCTTACAGTGAAAAACTTGTTCTCTTTTTAAAGGCACGCTATAGAGACACCAGATATGAGTGGCAAAATGCACTTGCAGAGGTTGGCAGAGTACACGCTGAAGGCCTGACACCCGCTTTAAGGACACTGACTGCTATAAGCTTACAGTGAAAACCCTTTTTTCTTTTTAAAGGCACGCTATAGAGACACCAGATATGAGTGGCAAAGTGCACTTGCAGAGGTTGGCAGAGTACACGCTGAAGGCCTGACACCCGCTTTAAGGACACTGACTGCTATAAGCTTACAGTGAAAAACCTTTTTTCTTTTTAAAGGCACGCTATAGAGACACCAGATATGATTGGCAAAGTGCACTTGCAGAGGTTGGCAGAGTACACGCTGAAGGCCTGACACCCGCTTTAAGGACACTATTAGCTTACAAGGAAAAACTTGTTCTCTTTTTAAAGGCATGCTATAGAGACACCAGATATGAGTGGCAAAGTGCACTTGCAGAGGTTGGCAGAGTACACGCTGAAGGCCTGACACCCGCTTTAAGGACACTGATGGCTATAAGCTTACTGTGAAAAATGTTTTATCTTTTTAAAGGCACGCTATAGAGACACCAGATATGAGTGGCAAAGTGCACTTGCAGAGGTTGGCAGAGTACACGCTGAAGGCCTGACACCCGCTTTAAGGACACTGACTGCTATAAGCTTACAGTGAAAAACCTTTTTTCTTTTTAAAGGCACGCTATAGAGACACCAGATATGAGTGGCAAAGTGCACTTGCAGAGGTTGGCAGAGTACACGCTGAAGGCCTGACACCCGCTTTAAGGACACTGACTGCTATTAGCTTACAGTGAAAAACTTTTTTTCTTTTTAAAGGCACGCTATAGAGACACCAGATATGAGTGGCAAAGTGCACTTGCAGAGGTTGGCAGAGTACACGCTGAAGGCCTGACACCCGCTTTAAGGACACTATTAGCTTACAGTGAAAAACTTGTTCTCTTTTTAAAGGCACGCTATAGAGACACCAGATATGAGTGGCAAAGTGCACTTGCAGAGGTTGGCAGAGTACACGCTGAAGGCCTGACACCCGCTTTAAGGACACTGATGGCTATAAGCTTACTGTGAAAAATGTTTTATCTTTTTAAAGGCACGCTATAGAGACACCAGATATGAGTGGCAAAGTGCACTTGCAGAGGTTGGCAGAGTACACGCTGAAGGCCTGACACCCGCTTTAAGGACACTGACTGCTATTAGCTTACAGTGAAAAACTTTTTTTCTTTTTAAAGGCATGCTATAGAGACACCAGATATGAGTGGCAAAGTGCACTTGCAGAGGTTGGCAGAGTACACGCTGAAGGCCTGACACCCGCTTTAAGGACACTGACTGCTATTCGCTTACAGTGAAAAAATTTTTTCTTTTTAAAGGTACGCTATAGAGACACCAGATATGAGTGGCAAAGTGCACTTGCAGAGGTTGGCAGAGTACACGCTGAAGGCCTGACACCCGCTTTAAGGACACTGACTGCTATTAGCTTACAGTGAAAAACTTTTTTTCTTTTTAAAGGCACGCTATAGAGACCCCAGATATGAGTGGCAAAGTGCACTTGCAGAGGTTGGCAGAGTACACGCTGAAGGCCTGACACCCGCTTTAAGGACACTGACTGCTATTCGCTTACAGTGAAATTTTTTTTTCTTTTTAAAGGTACGCTATAGAGACACCAGATATGAGTGGCAAAGTGCACTTGCAGAGGTTGGCAGAGTACACACTGAAGGCCTGACACCCGCTTTAAGGACACTGACTGCTATTAGCTTACAGTGAAAAACTTTTTTTCTTTTTAAAGGCACGCTATAGAGACACCAGATATGAGTGGCAAAGTTCACTTGCAGAGGTTGGCAGAGTACACGCTGAAGGCCTGACACCCGCTTTAAGGACACTGACTGCTATTAGCTTACAGTGAAAAACTTTTTTTCTTTTTAAAGGCACGCTATAGAGACACCAGATATGAGTGGCAAAGTGCACTTGCAGAGGTTGGCAGAGTACACGCTGAAGGCCTGACACCCGCTTTAAGGACACTGACTGCTATTCGCTTACAGTGAAATTTTTTTTTCTTTTTAAAGGTACGCTATAGAGACACCAGATATGAGTGGCAAAGTGCACTTGCAGAGGTTGGCAGAGTACACGCTGAAGGCCTGACACCCGCTTTAAGGACACTGACTGCTATTAGCTTACAGTGAAAAACTTTTTTTCTTTTTAAAGGCACGCTATAGAGACCCCAGATATGAGTGGCAAAGTGCACTTGCAGAGGTTGGAAGACTAAACACCACACGTCACACAGCAAACAGTGCACATTGCACTGTTTGTTGAAAAATATATATATAAATATATATATTTTTTTTAAATGGTGCAATTTTTTTAAATGGAGACAAATTTTCTCACCGCACAAGTCTATTGAGCAGTGAAATCACAGAGGTATAAGTTATGCTCAAAAAAAAAAAAAAAAAAGGAAAAAGCTGACAAGGTTATGGTGCATACACTGACCCTTTAATGTCTCCAAAACTTTTTAATGTTATGTCACATCTAATGTTATGCAAATTGTGGTTGTTTTCATGAATCCAGAATGTAGATTTTTCAGCATTTTTATACTCATTATGTTTTGTATTGTGTACTGTGTTTTCATTTTCAGGCTAACAAGAGATCTGTCAGTAATGAAATAAACTAGAAAGGACACTTGTCTGTACCTGGTTCTAACAATAATGAAAATAACTGTGCCTAGTTTCTTACAAATATACTCTGACGTTTGACTGGTACTTAAATTATAAAAGGAACAAAAGCTTTCACTTTTACCTACCAGCACTATTACAAAATACAACACTAAACTTTTAAACTAGTTGTAGGGGGAGGATCATAGCAATCTACAAAATGGAGGTAGGACAGAAAGGAGATGGGCTTAAACTCAGTATAAGGGGGGTGGAGATGGGGGAGGGGAAAGCTCAGAACAGAGGAGGTATGTAATGTTGATAATTCACAAAAAGTACAAATGACTCATGATAATACTAAATGTAATAGTAGAAAAGGGCGGGTGAATGGTAGTGAGACCCAAATGCAGGCAAGCCTTTGTATACAGGTCACTCCAACCTTAAACAAAACATGCAAACAAAAAGTAGAAAGTACAGGGCGCCACAGTCACTATAAGGGTAATCTGATGAATGGGGTTAAGAAAGAGTAAAAAAGTAGAGTGGATAAAATAAAAATGTATTGAAAATTTGAACAATACCAGCACACAATATGTGCAATAGATAAAAGATAAAAAAAGAGCCACAATGGGCTACAGGTCCCTTACGTATAGCAGCTCAATACAATAAAGTACAATGGTGCATACAAATTATGAAAAGTGCAAATGCTAAAGTGCAAAATCAACAAAGTGAAGAGACAAAAAAACAAATCACTAATGAAGATGAAAAACAGCACTTAGTCAAATACAAATGCAGCACAACCAATGATAACCAAAGTACATAAAAAAGAGACTGCTACTACCGAAATACAGGGTCCCAGCTGTTGCTCAACGCGTTTCGTCTGTGTGACTTCCTCAGGAGATGCTCTACTTTTTTACTCTTTCTTAACCCCATTCATCAGATTACCCTTATAGTGACTGTGGCGCCCTGTACTTTCTACTTTTTAATACTAAATCTATGGTTACTAATGCAAGGAACCTAAATAACAAAACGGGGGAAATAGAGGAAATAGCATACAATAAACTATATGATATAATAAGCATAACAGAAACAGGGTGGGATGAGACACATGACTGGGCAGCTAATTTAAATGGGTACACATTATTTAGGAAGGACAGAAAAAACATTATTTTAGGAAGGACAGAAAAGGTGGTGGGGTATGTTTGTATGTCAACCATGAGTTAAAGCCAAATCTTAAGCAAGTGGAATGTGATGAGGAAGATGAGGAAGCTTTATGAGTAAATATCTGCTTGGGGCAAAAAGAAGGGAAATCAACTATCGGTTGAGATATGTTATAAACCACCTAATGTTAATATTGATGAGGAACAACAGCTTTTTGAGCAAATTGAGAAAGCTGCAAATCTGGGTAACACGTTAATTATTGGAGATTTTAATTACATTTCATTTATCATTATAAAATGAGACAGAGGGACTAGTAGTTCAGCAAAGGGAATTAGGTTTTTGAACTTGTTAAATGACACCTTCATGTCACAACTTGTATAAGCACCAAGTAGAATGGACACTTGTCTGGACCTGGTTCTAACAAACAATTTGATCTTTTGACCAACATTCAAGTAGATGAGCACTTGATAAATAGTGATCACAATATAGTGTCCTTTGAAATAAACTAAAAAAAAAAACAAATGCTCATGGGCAGGGGCGTATTAGCCGCGAGGCAAACAAGGCATTTGCCTTGGGCGGCATTTTCCAGGGGGCGGCAAAAAAAGCCGCCCCCAAATGCCCAAGGCAAATGTCTTGTTAGCCTTGTGGCTAACAGACATGCCGGCGGGCTGCTGGGCGATCGGGCGGCACTGCCTGGCGGGCGGGCGGGCGGCCGGCCGGCCGGCGAGGGAGCACTTCCCCTGAGCTGTCTGCTCAGCTCCCTCGCCAGCCGCAGAGTGAGGCTGGGAGGCGGAGCCGGAATATGACGTCATATTCCGGCTCCCAGCCTCACTCTGAGGCTGGCGAGGGAGCTGAGCAGACAGCTCAGGGGAAGTGCTCCCTCGCCGGCCAGCCGCCCGCCCGCCCGCCCGCCCGCCAGGCAGTGCCGCCTGATCACCCAGCAGCCACTGCCGCCCGATCACCCAGCAGCCACTGGACCACCAGGGAGGAAGAGACACCCCCCCCTCCCCAGCATTCCCAAAGGTAAGGAGGCGGGGCGGGGGGGGGGGGGTTAAATTAAAAAAAAAAAGTGTTAAAAATTAATTTACAAAAAAAAGTGTTAGAAATAAATTTTAAAAAAGTGTTAAAAAAAAATTAAAAAAAAAATGTGTTAAAAAAAAATAAAAAAAAATGTGTTAAAAAAAATAAAAATGTGTTAAAAATAAATTTAAAAAAAAGGGTTAATGTGGGTGGGTGAGTGTGTGTCTGTGTCTGTTAGTGTGTGTGTCTGTTAGTGTGTGTCAGTGTTTGTGTCTGTTAGTGTGTGTGTGTGTGTGTGTGTGTGTGTCAGTGTGTGTGTCTGTTAGTGTTCGTGTCTGTGTCTGTTAGTGTGTGTGTCTGTTAGTGTGTGTGTCTGTTAGTGTGTGTTTGCCTGTGAGTGTGTGTGTATGTTAGTTTGTGTCTGCTAGTGAGTGAGTGTGTTTGTCTGTTAGTGAGTGTGAGTGTGTCTGTTAGTGTGTGTGTGTTTCTGTTAGCGAGTGTGTGTGTGTGTATTTAGAATGCGGGGCGGGGGGAAAGGTTGGGTGGGGGTGGCGCGGGGGGAGGGGGGAGGGGGGGCGCCTGAGTTTTGTCCTGCCTAGGGCAGCACAAAACCAGGATACACCACTGCTCATGGGGTATACTAAAACATAATTTTAAAAAGGCCAATTTCTATAAGTTAAGGGCAACTTTATAATTTATTGATTGTCATAAACTGTTTAGTGAAAAGAACACTGAGGATAAATGGAACATTTTCCAACAAATATTAGAAAGGTACATTTCTCAGTATGTACCATTGGGTAATACATATAAAAAAAAATCATGGTAACCAATGTGGCTTAGTAGAGAAGTAAAACAAGAGATTAAAAATAAGAAAATGGCATTTAAAGCATTTAAATCTGACAAATCAGAGGCATCCTATAATGCATGCAAAAGGCGATTAGATTCGCTAAACTTCAAAATGAAAAATGATATCCAAAGAGAGCAAAACCAACCCTAAGGCATAAGTACATAAATTCTAAAAAAAATAAAAAATAAAAATAAAAGTGTAGGTCCCTATATTCAAAGAGGGTTCAAAATCCTTGCCTGGAATTTGTAAACTTGTGAGCTTAACTGCTGTGGCTGGGGAAGTATTGAAAGGTTATTAAGGGATAATATTCAAAAATTCCTTGAGAAGAACATGGTTATCAGCAAAAATCAGCATGGTTTTATGAAGCACAGGTCATGTCAAACTAACTTGATTGCATTCTACAATGAAGTAAGTAGAAGTATAGATCAGGGAGTTGCAATGGATGTGATCTATTTGGTTTTTGCGAAGGCATTTGATACAGTTCCACACAATAGATTAGTGTTCAAACTCAAAGAAATCGGTCTAGATGAAAATTCTTGTTCTTAGGTAGAACATTGGCTTAAGGATGGAGTACAACAAGTTGTCATTAATGGTAAATTTTCAAGCTGGACAGAGGTGGCAAGTGGTGTCCCTAAGGGTTCTGTTCTGGGACCCCTTCTATTTAACATGTTTATAAATTATCTTGAAAAAAGCATTGAAAGTCATGTTTCGGTGTTTACATATGACACAAAACTCTTTAAAGTAATACAAGTTGAGCAAGATATTACTTTTCTGCAGAGGGATTTAGATAGACTGGGGGACTGGGCACTCAAATGGCAGATTAATTTTAATGTTGAAAAATGCAAGTTATGCACTTAGGTGTAAAGAATGTACAAGCAATGTATACCAGTAATGGAAACAAATTAGAGATAACCGCACACGAAAAGACTTGGGAATTGTTATAGACAACAAACTATGCAACAATGTGCAATGTCAATCAAGGCCAGTAAGGTATTGTCATGCATGAAAAAGGGCATTCATTCTCAAGATAAGAATATAATTTTGCCTCTTTATAAATCACTGGTAAGTCACATCTTGAATATGCTGTGTAATTTTGGGCACCTGTTCTAAAGAGGGATATTATGGCACTGAAGAGGGTGCAGAGGCGGGCTTCAAGATTGATAAAAGGAATGGAACACATCAGCTATGAAGAAAGGTTAACAAATGTAAACCTCTTTAATTTAGAAAAACTTAGTCTCAGAGGGGATATGGTAACATTATACAAATATATCCGGGGCCAATACAAACCATTGTGTGGAAATCTATTCACAAACCGAACTTTACGTAGGACACAAGGTCATGTGTTTAGACTGGAAGAAAGAAGATTTCGCTAAGGCACAGAAAAGGATTTTTTACTGTAAGAACAATAAGGATGTGGAATTCTCTGCCTGAAGAAGTGGTTTTATCAGAGTCCATACAGATGTTCAAACAGCAACTAGATGCATACTTGCAAAAACAGAATATTCAAGGATATACTTTTTCAATGTAGGGTAATAGCTTCTTGATCCAAGGGTTAATCTGACTTCCATTCTGGGGTCAAGAAGGATTTTTTTCCCCAGTTTGTTGCAAAATTGAAAATGCTTCAAACTGTTTTTTTTTGCCTTCTTTTGGATCAACAGCAAAAAAAAAAACAAATGTGAGGAAGGCTGAACTTGATGGACGCAAGTCTCTTTTTAGCTATGTAACTATGTAACACTAAAATATTAAATCTGGTATTAAAACCTGCCAGAATATGCAGTGTTAGAATTTAAGGCTTTCCCCATATGTTTGGACTGAATCACACAATGAAATGCATTAAAAGTGCATAGTGATGTTTAATTGGATGTTCAGTAATATTTAAAAATGTAAATTTTTATATTTGCATCGGATGTATTCATTCTTTGGCAGTGGCACTGGCTCTTATGCTCATACCCAGGCGTTTCAGGGCTATCCTACCAGAATTGTCACTTTAACTTGAAGTGTAACATAAACATGATCATGAAGATCGTTAATGTATAATTTGGGTTATATACATAAAAATATAATTATAGATTAGATGGAATTAGAAAGTGTTCTCTTTTATTTGTCTTCATAAAAAAAAAATCCTGTTAAATAAAAATGTATTACTTCTGCCAAAAATAACTATTTATTCTACAGAAAAAAACTTTTAGCATGCACTGACTCCAATTCCAACACATATTTTGCATACATTTTTGAATTGTACATAGATAGAAAGAGGGCAACTGTATAATCTGAGAGGAATAAATACTGCATTATGTTTGAGTAAGAGAAACACACACAGCCTACTGCTGTAAATACTTCCTTTACATTGCAAAAAGCAGGTAAGCTAACAACTGATAGATTTGCTGGAGCTTTTTTGAGAATGAAAGGTGCAGAAATAACTGTTTTAATTAGTTAGGGTAAGGTGAGTAGGAAGTAGACAAAATCAGAGACAGGGAAGAAGAGCAGTGAGGGAGAAAAGAGTGTAAGGGCCTTTATTCTTTTTGATCTTCACAGTTGTGATATATATATATTGGAATTAAATATTTTAAGTTTCTGGTGAATTATTAAAGGCAAACCATTTACTTCCCAGGATTTTAAATTTTATGTTTACTTACCACTATTTAACCCCTTAAGGACCAAACTTTTGGATTAAAATGGAATCATGACATGTCACACATGTCATGTGTCCTTAAGGGGTTAAAGGAACCCTATAGTCACCCAGACCACTTCATTTATATGAAGTGGTCTAGGTGCAGTGTCCCTGTCTTCTTAAATGGAAACTCCAGTGCCAGGTCCCTCTCCCTCCCACCACCCAATCCTCGGTTACTGAAGGGGTGAAAACCCCTTCAGTCACTTACCTGAGGCAGTGACGATGTCCCTCGCCGCTGTCTCCTCCTCCGCGACGCTCCTCCTGTACATTGCGTTGGCCGGTGGGCGAGACTGATCCCGCCCACCGGCCGATGAGACCTAATGCGCATGCGCGGCAATGCCGCGCATGCGCATTACGTCTCCCCATAGGAAAGCATTGAAAAAATAATTTCAATGCTTTCCTATGGGGTTTTGAGCGACGCTGGAGGTCCTCACACAGCGTGAGGACGTCCAGTGACGCTCTAGCACAGGTTTCCTGTGCTATGGACCAGGAGGTGACCTCTAGTGGCTGTCTAGTAGACAGCTACTAGAGGTGGAGTTAACCCTGCAAGGTAATTATTGCAGTTTATGAAAAACTGCGATAATTACACTTGCAGGGTTAAGAGTAGTGGGAGTTGGCACCCAGACCACTCCAATGAGCAGAAGTGGTCTGGGTGCCTGGAGTGTCCCTTTAACCCGGCAATGTAAAACATTGTAAATTTTGAGAAACTGCATTGTTTAGACTGCAGTTAACTCTTCTTCTTCATTAGAGGTGCTTACGTGGTACAGACTGAGTAAAACACGGAAGCCCCATAGGACAGCACTGACTGGGTAACTCCATGTTGGTTCCTTGACAATCATTGTTTAAATTCTATCATTTGCATCTGGCAGGATTTAGAAAACAAACAAAGAAGAGGAGAAATTAAGCAATGTTTTAATTTCTTCTATTTATTTGCAATAATTTTATATAAATATCGAAGAAACAGGAGCAACTCATTACAGATGTTGTTGCAGAGATTTGACAGATCCACTTTAACTGAATTTAAGTCTTTCCTATGGATACTGACATGTTTTAATGAAACAGTGACTGCAGCATTAACAGGAAGCAAATTGCTCTCTATGTTTCAAGTAGGCATGCCAACATTGACACTGAAAGCTCTCAAAAATGATCAGTTTAGGTAGAACCAGCTTCAATGATAAAGTGCCCCAACTAATATTTTATAAAGTTCTATTTGGACATACAATGATTTTACAGATATACACTCTAAACCGCTAAAGTGCGCTAGGCTATTCCATGCAGCCACTACCCTCTCAATAAAGTAATACTTCCTGATACTATTTTTAAACCTCTGCCCGTCTAATTTAAGACTATGTCCTCTTGTTGTTGTAGTTTTTCTTATTTTAAATATTACTGTGTTGATTCCCTTTATGTATTTAAATGTTTCTATCATATCCCCCCCTGTCTTGTCTTACCTCCAAGCTATACAGGTTAAGATCCTTTCCTTGTAAGTTTTATCATGCAATCCATGAACCAGTTTGGTAGCTCTTCTCTGAACTCTCTCTATAGTATCAATATTCTTCTGGAGGTACAGTCTCCAGTACTGCGTGCAATACTCCATGTGGGGTCTCACCAGTGTTCTGTATAATGGCACAAGCACTTCCCTCTTTCTATTGCTCATACCTCTCCCTATACAACCAATCATTCTGCTAGCATTTCCCGCATCTCTATTAAATTGTCTGCCTTCCTTTAAATAATCTGAAATAATTACCCCTAATTTCCTTTCCTCAGATGTTGAGGTTAGGACTCTATCAAATATTCTGTACTCTGCCTTGGGTTTTTACGTCCAAGATGCACAATTCAATCCGACCACTTCAATGAAATAATGGGTGCCTATAAATGTTCCTCTTACTTTATTTAGCGAAAATCTCTAGTGTCCACCATAAAGGAATAAAACAAATATTTTTAAAATTGTGAACATACATTCTCTGCATCTGTTTCCTGTGCTCTATAATTCACTGGAATAAAAAAAAAGTGTAATTATAGCAGTTACACTCCTGTTTTTCTCTCAGATACCAAAATGCATCATTCTGAAATTAAATTGCTTGTTTGTCTCCATGGCAGTGGGTTTGAGTTTAGAACATATCAACCATGTAGTCTGAAATCCAAATATAAGTCTGTCTAACGAAAGTACTCGTCTGTTACTCTATTAGGTACTTATTCAGCAAGGCAGTTATCATCTTTAAAGAGCAATGATTATATTAGTGTCTTTACAAACAGTGACAAACATAAAAAAAACAAAGCAAAACAAAAGGCAAAGACAAGTAGTACATAATTGTATAACCCGGAAATGGTTTGATTTGTCTAAACCTAGGAATTTAGCAAAGCATAGATAGAGGCTGTGATGACTACTTTATGAAATTGTATCTTCTATACCTGGGGGAGCAAAAAGAATGAATAAAAGCACCCATGCGGGGGTGGGGGGTGAGGGAATAAATAAATGAACTGTAATAAAAAGCAGACTTCATGGTGGTATCTGAAATGCATCACCCTTCCTTGCTGGCACACTGCCACTCGTCTCTCAGTGTTATATAAGCTGTCATATAGCTAGAGAGCTCTGCCGTCTGCAGTTTATCTTCTGAGTGCTAAAGTGATGTGCACGGGATGTGAAGGAGATGGGTCTTGCAGGAGGGCTTGTGTTTAAAGAAATCTGTTTTACCCTCTGGACAAATTCACTGTAGCCTTGCTGCTGCCGTCAGCATACAGAGGCAAAGACAGCAGGGAAAAGATGGAGCCGAGCATAGATGATGTGCATGGAATAAGTTGTGCATTCATTACAGTAATTATATTTATTGTTTATTAATAGGTCGCTGGTGTTTTCCACGACACAGTGCTGGGACATGATTATGTAGCATGTTGTTGCTTCTTGATTTTTTTTTTTTCAATTTGATACTTTAATAAAGTTTTTGACTCACAGATTAACAATACATGCAATTAACATTTCTCAAGATACCTGTAGTTGTGTGCATGATACATACATTTGAAGATGCTCAAGTACAGTAACATGCTCATATATAAATCCATATGTGATGCCAAATAAACAGAGGTGTTAACAGTGCGGTTGGAAGAATGGAATGTGATATCCATGTTTGTGTAACCTGCTCTGAGGGTCTTAAGTATTAAATATTAAGTCTTCCTGTGATACAAATCTCTGTGCAAAAACTGTTTTCTATACCTAACCTTATTATTTCTTGTCCACTTGTTTGAATAGTGGCCCAATGTACTATCCTTGTCTACACTGTCATTCTAAAATTGTGTATAAAAGAGTCCAAGATCTCACATGTTTCTTTTGTGACTGTTCCAGTGTGAAGCTGGTTGATTGCCATTTTGTCCATACTCACAGTTCACTGATACCTGTCATATTTGGTCTATGCGGGTTGAGGTTATCGGTGTTGCCCATTGTCTAGCCAACAATTGCAGAACTGTGATTATTATCTGGTATATTAGTTTTTTGATTGGTTTAGACATTTGATCTGGTAACAGGAGAAGCAGAAATAGTTCTATTGAGGGAGTAAAGTTGCTGTTGGTTGCTGATTAAAAAAGGTTAGCAACCATTTTCTCCCAATCTGATTTTATTTTTGGGCTTGATCACCATATATGTAACATTGTACCCACGTCTGTATGGCATCTCCAGCATGTATTGATTTATGTGAGCCAAGCTGCCCGACTCCAAACAACATCTATAAATAATTCTCCTCATAAGTTCCAAAAGGGAGCTGCAGAGGGTAAGACCAATGTGAGTTTGATACATTTGTGACCATTGGTGAGATTCAAGTGCGTGGCCTATATCTCATTGCCATGCTCAGGGCCGCCACCAGACATTTTGGGGCCCCTAACTCAGCTCAGGGTCTGGGCCCCCTGGGACCCGCCTCCAATCCTGTCCACAGGGTCCGCCTCCAAATCCCGCCCACAGGAATACACACACACAGACACAAACACACACACTGATACAAAAGGACACAGATACACACACACACACACACACACACATACTTAAACAGACATACAGGCATATAGGCATACATACTGACACACATATACAGACACACAGGCATACATAGTGACAGACAGACACATACTAACATACATACATACACACATATACAGACACACAGGCATACATAGTGATAGACAGACACATACTAACATACATACAGACACATACATACACACAGACATACATTCATCCTGGCATACATACATATATACATACATACACCCATATACACATACATACCCAGACATTCATACATACATTCACACTGACATACATGCATATATACAGATATACTGACAGACATACATACATACATACTGACATCCATACACACATACACACAGACATGCGTTCATAATGACATGCAGACATACATTCATACTGACATACAGACATACATACATTCACACTGACATCCACAGAAATATGTTCATAATGACATACAGACACACATAATGACATACAGACATACATATAGACAGACGTATATACATACGTTGATACTGGCATACAAACATACAGACATACATATATACATACAGACATACACACACACACAGAGAGCTAATTTTTCAGCCACTCTCCTGTTTCTTACCTTTTTTTGCAGGAGGGAGGCTGGGGCTGATCGAGTCGGCGCGGCTCCTTCTTGACTGGCGCGCGCTCCTCCCGCGCGGAGTGAGCTGGGAGGAAGTGACTACTTCCTCCCAGCAGCACTTGCTGTGGCTGCGTTTTTTGTTTTTTTAAAAGGGGCCCAGTCGCGCTATTACGCGGCCACAGCGCTGACCGGGCCCCTGAAGATATAGGAACCATCGGGTGGCCATAAGTGCATGGGCCACCCGATAGGCACCATCAGCGTGCGGGCCCCGGTGCAACTGAACTGGCGGCAGTTCCGCATCTACACGTGGGGGCCGGGCGGCTGGGCCCCCCAGGGCCCCCGGACTCGTGACAACCGTCATGGTTGTCACCCCCTGATGGCAGCCCTGGCCATGCTTTCATACACACCATATCATACCATTGTAAGTTATGCATCGCTCACTAAGTTGTAGTGTTATTTTTTTGTTTTTTGTTTTTTGTGAACTAGATTTTGGTAAAATGAAAACAAGGGATAGGAGCAGGACTAAACAACTGAACAATGAGAATATAGGAGGCACCACACCTGAAATAGGGGATTCCCTCTAAAACCCTAAGGAAAGAACATAGCGCCAAAATTAAACAGTACATACAGTTTAATTCCAGTACATACAGAGGTAAAAAAATAAAATCTCTTAAAGCACAATGACAAATAGTCTATAGTAAAGTCAAAAAAATAATACCAGATGGTAAGATACAGTCTTAAGACATGTCACTGCTTGCCTTTTCTTTCATCTCTAACTGGATGTCCTCCCGCTTTCTGAAACTCAGTCTCTCTAAAACTGAGCACTCAGGTGTGGGGGCCAGGGGGAGGACATTAGCCCTCCCCCCCCCCAATTTTTATTTATGGACCCCACCCACCGCTCAGGGGTGGAGGCCGGGGGGGGGGGAAAGAACAGTAGGTCCCTCCCCTTATTGTTATTTAGAGCCCCCACCCACCGCACAGGGGTGGGGGCCGGGGGGAGGACAGTAGGTTCCCCCCAAATTCTTATTTATGGCCCCCACTGCTCAGGGGTGCGGGCCGGGGGGGAGGACAGTAGATCCCCCCCTTATTGTTATTTAGGGCCCCCACCCGCCGCGCAGGGGTGAGGGCAGGGGCGAGGACAGTAGGTCCCCCGCCACATTCTTATTTATGGCCCCCACCCACCGCTCAGGGCTGGGGGCCTGAGGGGAGGACAGTAGGTTCCCCCCTCCACATTCTTATTTAGGGCCCCCACCCGTCGCACAGAGATTTGATGTGTTATAAATTTTAAATTTGATAATGAGTATGTTTTAATATTATTATATAATTATTGATACAAATTTGCCCAATATACAATAAATACTAAACAATGCTCCCGGTATCACCTGTTCTTTAAACAGTAAATGGCCAATATGTATTTAGTGGCCTTGACCTCATGCCAGTCACAATGACCTCACTTCACAACAACATAAAGAAATGAATGCAAGGCCACACCTGCCCAAGAAGTAGCATGTAAAATGACTTGTTTAAAAGTTGAAAAAATGCTTTCTATAACCTTTGATAAAGTTTTAAGAAAAAACAAAATCGAGTCATTTTTAATGGCTTCATGACTACACCACAATCCAAGTAAACAAATCTAGACATGGGTCAGTCATGGACCAACAGGTCTGCACTCCTGGAATTCTTTTTAGTGGTGATCTGGTACAATTATGCAGTGGCATTAATTCTGTCTCTGTCCAATCATCGACCACACTGCATTACTGAATGTAGCAGCTACTGCCGGAGGCACTTGAAACAACTTTGAGTAGGAGATTGCATGTTGCCATTGATCCACTGAAAGGCTAGGTTATATTTATCTGTAACCAGACAATGGGACTCCTTTTTTCTGACTGTGTTCAGTCCAGTGTGGGCAGTACAAGTATGCAAGCAATGCAATGTTTAGTGTCAAGCACATTAAGTTCACTGGAGTAAGTCGACCAAGCACTTACTATTTCTGCAACACAAGCTTTATTGTTAGGTAGAGTTGTGTTACTTTACACCATACATACTCAATACTTTACTTAAGTTATTGTAATAAAAGAAAAAAAAGTCAAGTACTAACCCAATTCAAAATTGAGGGAGGGAAAGGGGAAAACATACTGTTTCTCAATCAACTATCGAAAGTAATACCAATGCTTCTGCATGTTGAAACAACTTTTCATTGGCCACCAAAACTGTTGACATATCTACCATTGCTGCCTCCACCACTACTATTAGTAATATTCAGCCTTAGATTTAGCAGTATCTCCATTACTTCAGATTCAACACCCAGGATGCAATTGTTTTTTTCCCATTCTTTACATGCTGTAACAATTTGTGCTGCCAACTCCACTTATACTACAGATCCTTCTACCAGAGATAGTTTAAGCATTATATCTTCTTGGTGCTGCCCCAAAAAGCAACTGTGGGAGAGATCGCAGAAGAGTCTACTTTGTGGGGGTCAGAACCACTCTTTATTGGGGACATAACACAGAGTACCAAAGTGGTGTCCCCAATGTCTTGTGTTGGTGGTGGGGATAAATCTGTTTAGTTACCACTGCAGACAGCACTTTTACCACTGGCCCAGGAGCTACTCAACTATGAGTATTACGAGGCATTAGAATAGGAAAGTGTGGGAAGGACAGGCTGCAACCCAGTCTTTTCTTCCAGCAGTTGCATTCACCTCCTGCATCTTGTAAACCATCTCAAGGTCCATCTGAGAGAGAGAGAGAGAGAGTCTTGCTTCCCCCCCAAATGCCTTCTAGTGGGTTTAGCCTGCCTGAATGAGTCTTAAGTCTAAGGAAAAGGTGGAAAAAGTGAGAAAAAGTGCAATGCACAGCTAAGTTAATTAGACCCACTTGTGAAACCTGCATTTATTAGAAGAGCATGCCAAAATACAAACGTTTCAGGACCTATGTCCCTTTATTAATGTAACAAAGCCCTGGAAATAAAACAGTACACTTACCCAAATATAAAGGAAGTGAAAAAAAAAATAAAATAAAAAACTCCACCAACCAAACACCAGCTCCTCCATCTTCAGACCCAGCACCATTGCTCAAGGCCAAGATCTCATGAGAAGTGTGACTTCATACCAGACCACAATCAGTGTAAAGACTGTTGCTAGGTTACGGAGTCTTGACTAGCCCTTAAACTTGGAACAAGGCTCTGAAGTGCTAAAAATGCACAAAAGAATAAGCCAAAGTAAGGGCAGATACAAATAAAAATATAAATAAATTGGTCATAACACACCTAGGAGCAAATAAGAAAAAAACAGCTCAAAGCTTGGAACAATTCATACTACTCACAGACCAATTTCAGTATGATAAGTGCCTAATAAAAGAAAATCAATTCTTACTCAAAATAGCACAAATCAGATCATGACTTTTAAAGGTATATAACCATTAAATCACAGCCTCTAGAGCCCACTATGCGAAATTAAGGTATACGTCTGAAAATACATATATTACATATCCCAAGGAGAGACAGCTGGAGTTTGACAAAAAGGCATAATACCAAAAAATGTAATCAAAACAAAATCCAAGGAGCAGGGGCGGACTGACAGGTCGGGCAGATCGGTCATGGACCGAGGGCCCGAGCCAGTCAGGGGCCCGGCAGCACAGTCATGCTCTGGCTGAGGAGATCAGAGATCTCCTCAGCCAGAACAACATGATTTCTCCTTTATTCCACTGATATGCTGCAGGACCCCTGCAGCATATCACTATGTAGTTAACCCCCCCTCCATTCTTCCCTCCTTCACCCGTTTCCCCTCTCTCAGGGAGACCTGGCAGTGAGTATTCAGTTCTTGCTGCCAAGTCTCCAGCCGTGCGGTGCTGTGTGAGGAGGAAGAGGTGGGGCCAGGAAGTGACATCACGTCCTGCCCTGCCTGAAGAGCACCCGGAAGATATGGAGCTGCAGCAGCCTGGCAGACAGCACAGGTAAGCTAATTTTAATTCAGCTTAGCACCACCTGTCTCCCTGTACCCACCTCAGCCCCCCAAGTACCCACCTCAGCCCCCCAGTACCCACCTCAGCCCCCCAAGTACCCACCTCAGCCCCCACTGTACCTACCACAGCCCCCCTGTACCCACCTCAGCCCCCACTGTACCTACCACAGCCCCCCTGTACCCACCTCAGCCCCCACTGTACCTACCACAGCCCCCACTGTACCTACCACAGCCCCCACTGTACCTACCACAGCCCCCAGTACCCACCTCAGCCCCCCTGTACCCACCTCAGCCCCCCTGTACCCACCTCAGCCCCCCTGTACCCACCTCAGCCCCCAGTACCCACCTCAGCCCCCCAGTACCCACCTCAGCCCCCACTGTACCTACCACAGCCCCCCTGTACCCACCTCAGCCCCCACTGTACCTACCACAGCCCCCACTGTACCTACCACAGCCCCCAGTATCCACCTCAGCCCCCCTGTACCCACCTCAGCCCCCAGTACCCACCTCAGCCCCCAGTACCCACCTCAGTCTCCCAGTACCCACCTCAGCCCCCCAAGTACCCACCTCAGCCCCCAGTACCCACCTCAGCCCCCAGTACCCACCTCAGCCCCCCAAGTACTCACCTCAGCCCCCAAGTACCCACCTCAGCCCCCCGTACCCACCTCAGCCCCCACTGTACCTACCACAGCCCCCCTGTACCCACCTCAGCCCCCTGTACCTACCACAGCCCCCTGTACCCACATCAGCCCCCCAGTACCCACCTCAACCCCCCCGTACCCACCTCAGCCCCCAGTACCCACCTCAGCCCCAAGTACTCACCTCAGCCCCCCATACCCACCTCAGCCCCCCAGTACCCACCTCAGCCCCCCATACCCACCTCAGCCCCCCATACCCACCTCAGCCCCCCTGTACCCACCTCAGCCCCCCTGTACCCACCTCAGCCCCCCTGTACCCACCTCAGCTCCCAGTACCCACCTCTGCTCCCATCTCAGCCCCCCTGTACCCACCTCAGCCCCCAGTACCCACCTCAGCCCCCCGTACATACCTCTGCTCCCACATCAGCCCCCCAGTGCCCACTTCAGCCCCCCCAGTGCCCACATCAGCCCCCCCAGTGCCCACCTCAGCCCCCCCAGTGCCCACCTCAGCCCCCCTGTGTCCACCTCAGCCCCCCTGTGTCCACCTCAGCCCCCCAGTGTCCACCTCAGCCCCCCAGTACCCACCTCAGCTCCCACCTCAGCCCCCCTGTACCCACATAAACCCCCCAGTACCCACATCAACCCCCCCAGTACCCACATCAACCCCCCCAGTACCCACCTCAGCCCCCTACCCACCTCAGCCCCCAGTACTCACCTCAGCCCCCCTGCTCCTAGCTCAGCCCCAGTACCCATCTCTGCTCCCACCTCAGCCACCATTTACCCACCTCAGCCCCCAGTACCCACTTCTGCTCCCACCTAAGCCCCCAGTACCCACCTCTGCTCCCACCTCAGCCCCCTGTACCCACCTCAGCCCCCAGTACCCACCTCTGCTCCCACCTCAGCCCCCAAGTACCCACCTAAGCTCCTCCTCCACACACCACATCTCCCCTTGCACCCACCTCAGCCCCCTGTCTACCTGTACCCACCTCAGCCCTCCTGTACTAACCACAGCTCCACCTGCACCCACCTCAGCCCCCCTGTACTAACCACAGCTCCCCCTGCACCTGCCTCAGTTCCCCTGCACTTACCTCAGCCACCATTCCTCCTTACACTCACCCCAGGATCTACCTATCCCTGTACCCACCTAATCCCCTATGCACCAACCACAGCCCCTATGCCACCTCCACCTACCATAGCTCCTATGCCTTCCAGTACCCACCACAGCCACTATTTCCCATCCTGTGCCCACAACAGCCCCTTGTCTATCCGTACCCACCACAGCTCCTTCTGCACACACCACATCTCCCCCTGCACCCACCTCAGCTCTCCCTTTACCCACCTTAGCCTCCTGTCTCCCTGCACCAACCACAGCTCCCCCTGCACCCACCTCAGCCCCGTCTGCATCCACCACAGCTGCTCCTGCACCCACCTCAGCCACCATTCCTCCCAACACTCACCCCAGGATCTATCTATCCATGTTTCCACCCAAGCCCCTATACTCCCACCACATCCCTTATGCCACCTCCAACTACCATAGACCCTATCCCTTTCAGCACCCACCACAGCTCCTATGTCCCCTCCTGCGCTCACCACAACATCTATGTCCCACCTCATACTCTGTCCAGTCCCACCCCCACTTCAGTCCCTGTGCCTCCCCGCGGCCACCTCAGTCCCTGCACCTCAAGGTGCCCACCACAGCCCCTGTGCCTCCCTGCACCTATTTCAGCATTTATCCCCCTACACACACACTACAGCCACTATCCAACCTATACACAGTAGAGCCTCTATTATCCAAACACGCACACACTACAGCCCCAATAACCACCAGATGCCTACTACAGATTCTTTCCCACACACACTGCAACACAGCCAGCCCTCTCTACTCACATAATTCACTGCAAATAGCCCCATTCACACATACAAAAACCCACAAGGAGCCTCACTGTATAGACACACCACAAGCAGCATCCCCACACATACAAAATTACATGCAGCCTCCCTTCACATACACATCACAAACAGCATACTCACCATTGCAATACTGCACACAGCCTCCACACACACAACTTTTACAATCACTTATATAGCGCCAACATATTCTGCAGCGCTGTACAATAGGTAAAACAAGAGAGAGGATTAATCTAACACAACACTTTGACATACAGGGACGCAACATCCCCACACACGCAACCCCACAAGTAGACTCTAAACACATGTGGCTACTTGTAAGGTTGTACATGTGGGGGATGCTGCTTGTGATGTCCTAAGCAAAATCAGTGGAAGTGTGTAATTAAATTTGCTTTATTTTAATTGCTGGGGAGGCACGCCAGCAAGGGTTACTCCATTTAAAAACAGTGTTCTTTAAAACACTGGTTTTGGTTGGATTAACCCCTTAAAAGTAAATCTGGCCATTTTGGGGGGCACTCAGGGATGTGGGAGTCAGGGATGTGTGGCTCTCACACATACATCCATTCTGTGTGCTGGGCAGCCTACACATAATATATGTGTAAAAGCAGCAGAAAGAAGGGGGAGAAGAATAGCAGGGGACCAGAAAACCTTGTACCAGGACCAGGAGGGCGGGCCCTTGATCACCAACTGCCTGAGGGCCCTGTGAGGTGTCAGTCCGCCCCTGCCAAGGAGTACAGTCACTCAACCAAGAACAGAAACATACTTAACAGTCGAATGTGCATTTCAAAGATCCCAGTGCAACTCCAGCTTCTCATTGAGACCATGAGGTGACACCGCATCTAAGAGATACATCCACCAAACCTCTTTCTGCAAGAGAATCCTATCCCTGTTACCACCTCTGCTCCCAGGAGTAACATGCTCGAGAATTTGGTACCGTAGCTGAGACACATTGTGATGCATTTCATGGAAATGCCTTGCCTCTGGTTTAAGGAAAAAGTGAGTGAATATTAGCATTTGGTGGCCCACTCACGATTTCCACCCTGTGAAGAACTATAAAAGGCATTTGAAAAAAGAAAAAAAAGTAAGAAAAAGTGAGTGAGCCATTGATAAATCTTTCAGCCATTCCACCCTTTAACGGGATCCAATTAGCGACTCAACTATCCCTTCAAAGTGGTTTCTGCTGTTTCTAAATTTATTAAAAAAATATATATATATTGTAAAATCTGTCAGTGAATAAAAACAAATTTCGAATACAATTTCTCCTGCTTATGTTGCTGTTGCTCCCTCTTTTTTCCAAAACGCATTTTTATTTGTAGTGGTCTAATGGCAGTCCAAACAGGTACCTGACATGACAAGATATAAGAAACCATCTTCAAATACCATATGACAGTTACTAATAAAAATGTTCTCCTTTTCTGTGAGAACCTAAACTAAACCCATCTCATGGAATGAATTGACTTTTCTTGGCCACTTATGTTTCATTTGTTAAAACATCCTTTTCATGGAAATACTTGTTTTAAGCTATGTATTTTAACCCTATTTGTGGTCAATAAATTCTTAATTATTTTCATGGTTGAACAGATTTGGTGGTCAATTTCCTGATTCCTTTTTCCGTTCCTTTTTGGATTAACCCCCTGTTTTTAACTTGAAATTACTCCTGCTCACTAATTTTCATTAATACAAGATAGAAAAAAAAACAAAAAAAGAAAACGATTCCAATCCATTATTATAAAACTTAGCTCAATTCCTATTTCTTTATATAATAATCTAAATCTGCAATCAGGCAATATTGTAGGCTTTTTCAAATGTCATCATAGTGATAAGCAGCATTTCCCCTGCTGTACTGACTTTGTGAGTGATGTTCTCAAACCTTTATAGACATCTGCCAAACTAAACTGCATCATGAATTATATTTTACAGACCACCACAACCCCCCCCCCCCATTTCTGCCAAAGTGATTCATAAAAACAGATTGTTTTACCCTGCACAAGTCTAATAACAAATTTACCCTTTTTAAGCTAACTCACTGTCAGCTTTTATGAATAGCAGTTAAACCAGAAACATGTTTCATTTGATGTAATCTAATTTTGCCACATTCATGAGCAATCAGACATGCATGCTGATTCTTGTAGTTTCTCACATGGATAAATATATATTCAAAAAGACAAAGGATGTGCATACTTCATTGGCAATTATCATCTTACATTAAAACTACAGTTAATATAAAGCATGGGCCTTAATACCCTGGCCATTGGATACATTTCTGGGGATCTAACTTTTCTATAATATCTAGTATGTATCTATATAACATTCAACTTCAATATTTGAGATCTTGAAAGAGGACCTTGTCGGTCCAAAATATTGATAAGTATAATTTTGATCATAGAATGATATAATAAAGATGTTCACTTTATTCAAATAAGGAAGTGAGTGACATATCTCTCTTGCTTTTGACTGTATATATGTTACACTTTAAACAAGTTAAATTGCTAATAACATTTTTAATAGGTGCTATTTCAGTCCTGCCAGACCTGGACTGGCCATCAGGAAAACCAGGCTAATACCAATAAACACATACAAAACCACTGGCAACTTCCCTATATATACACACACGTTTTTCCTTTGGTAAGCCACTAAATGGGAAAACCAGAGACTGATCTCCAAGAGCCCTGTAATTGTGCAATGAGAAGGATGTTGACATTTTCTATGTTTAAGGGTGGTGTTTTCTGAGCCCCAGAAGTGGATGGAATTATCTACTACAATGAAAGGCTGTCTTTCATTTAAATCACTAAAAGTGAGATAACATGCACCATCTGGTTGTAAAGGCTCAGTATTCATCAACATGTTTAAATTTAATTATGATCGAAAAACGTCTTTAAGGAGTAAAGGAAACACTGTATATATTAATAAAGCCCAAAACGCACAGTTATATCTACAAACTACATTGTATGAACAAGTATCACAAATTACAAATTGCAGGTTGATTGCAGATATATCCCCCAATAATGGGTACCAGCTTTCCTCTGTTGCTCTCATGTTTTAGTAACACATAAGGATGAAGAGAAAACAGACACATAGTGCAAAGCTTCCTGATTTTACTTTTATTAATAAAATATATAAAATAGAGTGGCACCGTGCAATGCAAGTACTAGAATTAAATACTTAATAGTGCCATTAATCATTTGCAGCAGCCAAATTAAAAATTGTGGTAAAATAATCCCCAATCACTAATACAAAAAATTGTGTCCCAATCAATAATAATTAAAAAAAAAAATCTTTTATGTTTTTAATTTTGTTTGTATGAAGATTTTGCCTGTTCTTGTAAATACTTTGAAAATGTATCTGCTCTTATCTGGAAGATCTGTGCTATATAATCTGTGAATGACAGAGGACAATTTATAGCCATTATTAGGTATAAATTTGCAATCAATTTACAATTCATAAATACAACAATTCAAAATTATTAAAGGAGTTTAATACAATACAATAGTTTAATGCAGTTGTTTAATCTGTTTGTAGATATATTTATGCATTTTTGGGATCTTGAAGACAAGAAGTCGTTTTTTGTACCTACAAGTAAATTGTGTAGAGGGTAAATATTTATTTGAATCCTTCCACTCAAAACTCTAAATATATTTTTCCCCTGGTGTTGGAGTGTGCTATATACAGTGTATTTGAAGTTTATATAAAGCCTCTGATGCTGTTTTTTTTTTTTTTTAAATGTGTTATAGTTCAACAGTCATGACATATGGACATGCTATCACATCATATATATAACAATACGGCCCGACGAAGCCTTTGAGCTCCGTGCCACATGTTTTTTCTTTTAAGATAGATAGTCTCTGCAGATTTACCCACCTCACTGCATGGTGTCTTTCAAGTGATCTTCTACATGTTGGCTGGTCTTGCTTGAAGTTAATTATTTATATGCAAGACTGGGGTTACAATACATCAGTATATTGTTATACCAAAACCTCAGCAAACTTAAAGAATATATCTACAGAATGATTAGTTGTATGGGATACATATACAATTCTGTACAGTACAGTAAATGAGCTTGGTTACTAAGTAAGTATTCAGGACAATGATGAAGTTTAAATATGACATAACTTATAGTCACCTAATTTTCAATGGAAATGAACAATAATCAACTATTTTAAAATAAGAGAAAACTGTAAACATATCTTGAATAACATTAAGCAATTTGTTTCTTCAATTTGTCTTGTATTAAAATAAGAAGTGGAAGCCATATCAACTGATGTATTGGGAAATGTACAGTCCCAAAATAAGATTTCGTCCCTGGTTCTGAATTTACAATTAAATACATAAATTATATCCTACTTCCTTTTTTTCTATCCATCCTCTCCAAGCTTTCTCTTTTCCCTATTAGAAGACAGTTTTTTCCTTGGTTCCCATGAGGCTATATCTTTTTTTAATTTGACCGCATCAGTGTTATGGTGATGGAGTTTTACACAAAAAAAAGGGAGAGAGTGAGAGCAGCTCGGTTATATACATCTTCATGTTTAACATCATGTTTTGTTGTGTTTATTTGGAAATAATTAGATGTGCTGTATTATCTGTTGTTACTATTGCCATGTGTTCTCTAATTGTCCCAAAATGTCTGCAACCCCTGCACACAGCTTATGGTATACTTCCTATTGGTAAAGCACTTAAAGAAACTGATGATGATGATTCAGTGACTATAACTCTTTCACTCAGACAGTCACCAAAGGTGATTCCTGTGCCATCACTGTGTGGAAATGCTGAATGCTCCTCATTGTCATGGCTTACCTTAGTTGGGAGTCCAGTAGGCAGAGATTTATGCTTACCTTTGCAATTAAACACAGGCCTAGGTGGTCAGGTAAGAATTCACCTGGGCCTGTGAGTCTGTGCACGGGGGCTGTGCAGGATATTGCTCCAAGTCGCAGTACAGGTAAGGACACAAGCAGGAGAATCGTTTAGGGTAAGCCAAAGTCAGAGGATGCCAGAAGTCAGGATACATGGTCAGAAAGCCAAGGTCAGAGGATGCCAGAAGTCAGGATACACGGTAAGAAAGCCAAGGTCAGAGGAAGCCAGAAGTAAGGACACACGGTGCGAATAAGCCAAGGTTAGGAGCAAAACTATCTGGATACACAAAAACAGGAACCAGACAGCAGAACCAGAGTCAATGAAGCTGGAAGATACTCCACCTCCTGTATTCCTGGATTGCTAACATTCTCATGTATTACTATAGATTTGTAACCATTTTACCTGTAGTTTGTAATAGTCTGTGCATGCAGTATGTAATATAGTCATTTAATGTTTCTGACCAATATTTCATGTAGACAGTTATTAATATTTTGGGTGATAGAATTTGGTTGCTAAACTTTTCAATAGTATAGAACACATGGATACTCTACCCCTCCCCCCCCCCCTTTTTCTCCTCCCCAGTTGTAAATACATCCATATAACTGTTCAATCCTATTCTCTGTTATTTAGGCCTCACTCAACTCAGTAAAAGACTGCATTTTGTCTCCCCACCCAGGCTCCCCCTAAATATATAGCATGCTCCTCCAGCTGTTTGAGATTCTCACCCAATTACCTCTTAATTCCCCTAACATCTTACCAATAGCTGCTTCTCTGTTAACTCGTTTAGCCATCACCTCCAAACTTCCTCTGCTACCTCTTGTCTCAAATCCCCATGGTTTCCTTTAGATTGTAAGCTCACGGGCCATCTAGCCAAGCACTTTGTATAAAAGAGCGTTTAAATGACTAGATATTAGCTTACGGGCAGGGCTCTCTTACCTCTTGTATTTGTCTGTGTATATTGTACGTTTCTCCACTAATTGTACAGCGCTGCGGAATCTGTTGGCGCTTTATAAATAGCAATAATAAATAAAATAAATAAATCAACTGACGCTGCCCTCAGGGAGAGGAAGTGTCTTATACCTGGCTAATCAGTGATGCTTTACAGCTGGAGCACGATTGACAGGAGCAGTCACAGGTTAAGTCCAGCCCCCAGTGCTGGAGACTTGACAAGGATAAGTTTCAGGCCAAACCAAGAACCTGAAGTGGCTCAGAGGCAGGAACACAGGCTGAGAACCAAAGAGCACCAATGTTCAAATCCTAAGTTGGGCACCTCTGGGGCGACCTCGTCTGGTAGTCTGGATGTCGCGGTGAGAACCGTGACACTCATTGATTCAATGCATTGCTGTGAGGAGATGCTGATTGGTACAGGGTGCCATTTTGCCATGGGAAGGCGAAGCAGGGTGAGCCGCCGGGATACCGGTGCTGAAAATAAGGACAGGACAACTATTTTTACAACTATGCTGTTAGCAATACATGTTTGTATTCCTGACACTATAGTGTTCCTTTCAGTAAACTAAAGAACATTCTGGTTATTATAATAACTGCATCTAAATGAAGATGTTATGTTATGGCTTTACTCTCTTTACTTTAAGTGGTTAAACAGCTCTCAAATGGTTTAGCCCCAAAGGCTTCCTCCAAAGCCCGATCTACAAGTTACCCAGCAGCATTCGGCTTCTGAAAAGGAGTTTCAAGGAAGCACAGATTGCAGCTGGGTAGGGGTGTCGTTTATTTGCTATTTAGTGCTATTTATTGATTTTTTTTTTATTGTTGTCCTCATTTATTGTATTACACAAACCTTTTTTAAATCTAATTTTGACATTTACATTTATATTTTAAAATTCAAATGTATCACCCTTTCATGATTTTCATTGTATTATAGCAGGCTTCCCCAAACTCTGGCCCTCCAGATGTTGCTGAACTACAACTCCAATGATTCTCAGCCTATGTATTTCATTCATAGAATCATGGGAGTTGCAGTTCAGCAACATCTGGATGGCCGGAGTTTGGGGAAGCCTGCTCCAAGCCAATTGGTAACTCTTTGCCATACCCAACCTGCGGCGCCATTACATAGCGTCACTCTGACTTTTCTGTTATTCAGTTTTAGAAGCTGGATCCTGCTGGGGGACCTAAAGATCTAGGATACGTGTTAACTCATTAAGTTAATAGAGCACCCGGGGGCCTACTGGCACCACAACAACTTCATTTAGGTTAAGTTGTTATGGTGAACAGTGTTCTTTTATAAATAACCAATATGTCTACAACTCACATACCGTATATACTCGAGTATAAGCCGACCCGAATATAAGCCGAGGCCCCTAATTTTACCCCAAAAAACTGGGAAAACTTATTGACTCGAGTATAAGACTAGGGTGGGAAATGCAGCAGCTACTGGTAAATTTCTAAATAAAATTATATTAATTGAATATTTATTTACAGTGTGTGTATATAATGAATGCAGTGTGTGTGTGTATATGAATGCAGTGTGTGTGTATATGAGTGCAGTATGTGTGTATGAGTGCAGTGTGTGTGTATGAGTGCAGTGTGTGTTTGAATGCAGTGTGTATGAGTGCAGTGTGTGTGTATGAATGCAGTGTGTGTATGAGTGCAGTGTGTATGACTGCAGTGTGTGTATGACTGCAGTGTGTGTGTATGAGTGCAGTGTGTATGAGTGCAGTGTGTATAAGTGCACTGTGTGTGTATGAGTGCAGTGTGTATGAGTGCAGTGTGTATGAGTGAGTGCAGTGTGTGTATGAGTGCAGTGTGTGTATGAGTGCAGTGTGTATGTATGAGTGCAGTGTGTGTATGAGTGCAGTGTGTTTGAGTGCAGTGAGTGTATGAATGCAGTGTGTGTATGAGTGCAGTGTGTGTGTATGAGTGCAGTGTGTGTATGAGTGCAGTGTGTGCAGTGTGTGTGTATGAGTGCAGTGTGTGTATGAATGCAGTGTGTGTGTATGAGTGCAGTGTGTGTATGAGTGCAGTGTGTGTGTGTGAATGCAGTGTGTGTGTGTGTGTGTATGAGTGCAGTGTGTGTGTGTGTGTGATGCAGAGTGTGATGCAGAGCCTTGGTGGGGGGTGGGCATTTTTAATATTTTTTTTTATTATTATTATTTTAATTTTTTTTGTTATTATTATTATTTATTTTTATTATTATTTTATTATTATTATTATTTTTTTTTTCGGCCCCCCTCCCTGCTTGATACATGGCAGGGAGGGGGGCTCTCCTTCCCTGGTGGTCCAGTGGCATTGGCAGTTCAGTGGGGGGGAGGGGGGCTGGCAGAGAGCACTTACCTCTCCTGCAGCTCCTGTCAGCTCCCTTCTCCTCCGCGCCGGTCCGTGCAGCTCTTCTGTCAGCTCACACTGTAAGTCTCGCGAGAGCCGCACTATGACCCCGCGGCTCTCGCAAGACTTACACTGGGAGCTGACAGAGGTGCTGAAAGGACCGCCGCGGAGGAGGAGAGAGCTGACAGGAGCTGCAGGAGAGGTAAGTAACCGCACACAGCCCCTTGTCTGTATTATGGCAATGCAAATTGCCATAATACAGACAGTGACTCGAGTATAAGCCGAGTTGGGGTTTTCAGCACAAAAAATGTGCTGAAAAACTCGGCTTATACTCGAGTATATACTGTAATCAAAAAAGTGAATACATTGATAGTTTTTTATTTTTATTTTACCTGGGATGATGAGAGGGTCCAAAGTCTGCCTGTCAGGTACTAAAGCCTCAGCCCAATGTCCAGGATGAAGTGGAGGGATCACTTGTCGTCCACGATGTCCTTTCTGTTCCAATCTCCTTTTCTTTGCCTTCTTCTGATACGGTCTTCTCCTCCTTGACTCCTGCCCTCTCCTCTTTGCTCTCCTTCTGCTCTGCTTTCCTTCTGCTTTCCCCTCCTATTCTTTTGTTCTCCTTCAGCTTTCCCCTTCTTTTCTTTCCTGACTTTCAGGATTAGTCAATTTGAAAAGTAAAACATGGATCCACGATTTGAACAGCAGAAGTTTGCGTGACCCCTTTCATGTGAGATGTAACAAGTGCTTTTCTTGCAAAATTTCATATTATTATTTAATCTCCAGGAGTGATAGCATGCAATGGTTTTATTTTTGGCCGCTGTACAGCAATTGACCTGATTTAAAAAAAATAACTAAAGGCTTGCGTTAATTATATGCAAACATTCTTCACTTTACTATTTAAACTCCTACACAATGGAACAATAAAATACATGACACACCAAATCATTACAAACCATAGAACTCATCCTCAGCAATCATTGTAATATTACACATATCATCTCACAAAACAGAACACAACAGACATATTTGATATACATAATAGATACCCAGCAGACGTGCCAAAACAAAAAGCATAGTCATGGACATGCAACTAAACCATAACTTATCAAAAATAAGTTAATAAAATAAGTAAATAAATGTCACACTGTGTCCCTCAGAAGAAACACAGTTAGACATAATGTAGGTTCCTACGCTAGTGATAGATTACAAATGCAGTCTTAAACTAACACCTTCAAAACTCCATTCTCATACCTACGTATAAGAAGTCTTTTAAAAAATATTGAACATTTCTGCAACTATTTGACCTCTACGAAAGCAGACAATCAGCATTAAAGATAAATCAGAAAACTTTGCAAATCAACAGGAAAGTTGAATAAGACAGGAAGTCAACTGTTGCAACTGCAACAATTAGCTACATTGTACATCAGACCACAAAACAGAGCCTCACAGAGCTGTTAGAAATACTCAAACCCCCACTGCTCTTGGACAACAGCTAGTATTCAGCAGTCCATAAAACAGTTATTTATTAGATTATTTAGGCTGGCAATGCTATCTATATTAATAGACCTGGACAAACAGATTCACATATGTTTTAAAAACAACATGGTAATGTTAAGCTGCACACTTTATAATGGGTATCTAAAACACACATTAACACATTCAACATTTACACGGAATAAACTTTTAACAGCTGCAGTATTCAGAACATATTATTGTAAGGTATACCAATTTTAGTTTGTATCATATTTATTTTAGGGTTTTTTTATGTATACATGTATTTCCTTAATTACCCTATTACTTAATCTACCATAGTATTGTTTATATTAAAGGGATCCCTTTATATAGCCCGCTCTTGACTTAGATATTTGTATGAAACTCACATTAGCTAATTGCAACATGTGTATCCTGTCAATAGAATGTCTCTCTTAGATGATGCTGCATCATCCTAAATCTCATAGAAATTGAGCGAATATTTGGACCAGATAACATAGACATGGCGTCTTCTGAATTCTTTAGAACTCTCAGAGACTCAATATTATTATGCTAGACCATGTTAAAAGCCTTTGAATGGACCGGTCATTTTTCAAGAGCCATAGTAACAAAGGTAAAATCTTTGTCCATGATTATCTGATCCAGACTTTATACCTAACCAAACCTCAAACCCAACACACAGGGAATCTACAGTTGTGGTCACAAAGAATAAAATCTCAGCATCCCCATATAACAATTTTGTAGATTTTCACAATTTAAAAGAACACATATAATGTGAGACATATTAGTCATATTGTGGATAAATTATTCCAAGATTTAACTATAGAGAATCTTAAAGCACATGCAGCAGGTGAAAGTACCTGTAGCAACAAAAGTTAGCTGACAGGCCAAAATTAAGTATGTGTTGGACTGCTGAAAATGTAGATGTGGCTAAGGGCTCTAACTTACAAACAAAAATATATTTACAGTATGGATCCTCTGCAACAAACACACAGGGCAGGAAAAATATGGTTGATGTTTTACACAGTTAATCCCATATGGGGACTTAACTTTCAAATACTAATGAAGTGACTCATGTCCCAGTATGAAAGTACTAGGCTCATCATGCAGACAACACAACATAATCACACTATCCCACTCTCATGGAAAGCTCTCAATCCCCCAAACATGAGTCAAGACTTCATGAAGGGATAAAACGATCTGTTTAATGGATGCCACAGGCTGGCCTTTTATGACAATTCCCCATGCAAGGGATACACCCCCTGGACCTTGTGGGGCACAGGGTGACAAAGTTGTTACACCAAACAACATCATTTAGCAGTTTTACAACACTCCCCTTTTACAGTTGAAAACTCCCACTTCTGTGCTTGGGGAGATAATTGAATCAAGAGCTAAGCTTATCTAATTCGATTATCTCCCAGCACAAAAGTAACTGGGGGTTCCTACACCCATGGGTATGCCATGATGGGGTTAATTTTTATTCCTGGGCTGCAATATGGTCTCAAAGGCAACATAGACCCAGCAAACCAATCTGGCAAAGTTCAATGTGCAAACATGGAAAAGAGGAAAGCGGCCCTCCAGATGTTGCTGAATTACAACTCCCATGATTCTCAGCCTATCTATTTCATTCATAGAATCATGGGAGCTGTAGTTCAGCAACAGCTGGAGGGCCGGAGTTTGGGGAAGCCTGTGTTAGGATGTAAACCCATATCTAACTAAGGATGAAATTCCAGTGACTAAGCACCCAAATTAAAAAATATATGATTATTAATATGTGCTCGTTAAACAATTAAAGTATCACCCGATTGTCTCATTTCGCAAGCAGTCATCAAAGCAGAAACATCTAGCCAAAAGAAGGCATAATACAGCTTTACTATATAGATTGGTATTTATAAGGTTAGTCAACATGTAAGTATCCAGAAAACAGTACCGCAAAATTGCAATAGTGAAAATGTATTTATATATTTAATATTTAAAGTTACAAGAAGATCATACACCTTCAGTCTTGTGGGGATATTTATGGGATGATAATAGTAAACAGTTGAGAATTGCCCACTATTTCAACTCTCTAGATCCCAAAGATCGTTATCATGTAAGTGAAATGTATTCCATATAAATAAAATCACAATTTGTTATAAAAATAGATACAATTTATTATGACAAATTAAATAATAATAATATGTAACATGCGTGACAATAATCAATGAATATTTAGTATAACATGAATACGCAATACAATGGCATGGCTATACACGTTCAATGGCTAACACAGTCAATTGTCAAGACAAGATTTATGAGGGGCTTCACAGAGAAAGAAAGTCTCCTTTCACACAGCGCAGCAGCGAAAGGCCATAAAACTTTAGCTAGCAGTTAACTGAATAACTGAGTAACCCTTTCAATGCTGGCTAGATCCTCCTAGGCATATAAGATCTATTCTCATGTAATTTTAAATAACATAACATTTAAACCAGCTCATTAGTCATTTCCTGGAACCATCCAATAAGAAAAATCTACCAAATTCTATAAGCTGAATTTTAACTTGCCGAAAAAGATATCTTATCTTATATTAGAGCAAATCAATACACCTGGATAAATACCACGATATGCTAACATGTGATGATATCACATTAATATATATATAATTATTCTTAATTCCACCTGCAGAATGGAATGTTTATTACTATATATTCTTTAGTTAACTAAGATTTCTAAATATTGAAATTTTGGCTTTTCTATATGGCTGCCATAATTTTAAGTTTACTTGTCAGTTCAAAGAGTTTCTTTGGATTTTCACCAGACAGTGTGTCGACAATTCCTGCTGTAATTTCTAAAATTGACAGTTTAAACTTAATTTCAACTTTTACTTTACAATGAGACCTTGTGAAATTTAGAAAGTAAAATTAATTACTGAGTCTTATCTGGTCACTGGTGTCTGGCTTTCTTGTGTGAAGCTAACATTAAGAAGAGTATTCCATCCCCCTTCTCTGTTAGACTCATTGTATCACTTGGTTTGTTTATATAATACATTCCTTAGCTCAGGCTATGTGGTTAGTGTTACAAAAAGGATAGAAATTTGTGTCTTTGTTAGCCTGAAAATCCAAAATGGAGTCTGCTCTGTTCTGAGTGACTCAGGCAATATACACTTTTAATTTCTATCATAGCACAAAATGTCTGCCGATATAAATATCCTGACAGTGTATACTGGACTTATAATATACATCTTCCGCATATAAATTATTAAACCTTATTAATGCATTAGAATGATCTCAATACTTAAAATGTGCCAGAAGTGCACCATATCTGTGTTAATAAAGTATTCTTTCAAACAAGAGGTGACATTCTACTTGTAATGTGCCTAGTGTTGACTGGATATAATAAACATTGGCTCTCCCACAATGAAATTACTGAAAGCTTGGGAGTAAAATGAAAACACTTTTTTATCACTTAACTCAGATCATCCAAAACTGGTAATATGTGCACAGAATATGACATAGTATCCCTCATGTAAAATATTATGTATTAAAAAATAAATACCAACTCCAACCATATAACTGTGTTAAAGTTCTCTTTATGAACAAAGGGTGATGTTCTACTGCACAAAGGGTGAAAAGTGTCCATTATAAACTATAATACTAGACTTACATCTGTGGGAAAAAAGGCTAGAACTTGGGAACATAGTAATTCACTTCAAGTAAGGGTACAATTTTTTTCTAATAGCACAGATCATCCAAAAATGGCAATATGTGCAACAAAATATAAATATGGCATGATATCCTTCACATAAAGTATTATTTATTCCATATACTCCATATATTCCAAAGACAAGTATTAACGCTAACCAAGTGACTGTGCGGTTAGTTTAAAAAAAACAGCCTAGACCAGTAGTTCCTAAACTGTTTAGGTTCATGGTGCCCTTAATATTTCAATGTTTTTCCAAGGTGCCCAAAGTCAAAACAAATTTATGGGTTGTGTATATGTACAGCGCTGTGACATAAACTGGGACGGTGTTCAGCAGAAATATTTCCCAGTCAGGGCCGGATCCAGAATCTAATCTCGGGAACACTGGTAGATCATTTAAAGAAACAATCCAGGCACAAAATTTACTACAGCAGTCTGTAGTGGTTATGGTGCCAGGAGTGCTGTGCTGCCCTCCCAGGGTAAGTAGTCAAACTGTTTAAGTTTACTCTTGCGAGATTCAGAGCGTTGCCATGGAGAGCCCAGCAGAGCTGCAGATTAGAGCTCCCCAGGTCCTCTCTCTCCCCTGCAGCATTTCAGTGCTAGCAATCCTGCAGGGCCAGCAGTGGAGAGCAAGACAGCATGATTATTTTCTTTGTGCTACGATGATAGCACTGGGAAACATTTTGCAACAGTCCTTTGTGTGTCCGTCGCAGCATCCCAGGGCTCTGAGGAACACATTTAGTGATCCACTGGTCTAAACAATGATAAAGATGGGTAGAACTGACTAAAGAAAAACTATTGAAGACTTGATAATATTTAAAAGTGATCAAATACTCAATATATCCAATGTCCAAAATATGAGCTAAATAAATAGGTAAGTGAAAATTATTCAATAAACACTCTTGGATGGAGGATTTTTAATGTATAGATCAAATGACGTCATAGTCACATCCACTTTGGTCTCTCTTTACCAGTTCCAGATGTCTGCTTTGATGACTGCTTGTGATATGAGACAATCAAGTAATACTAATTGTTTAAGGAGTACATATCAATAATGGGTTTTGGTTGTGTCCTGGACTGCTATCCATTTCTTTTGACTTGCTTAGGTTGAGAGTGCTTGGGGGTAGTAGCCTTGAGTATTATGTTATAGCCAGTAAGGATAGCTTGATACTGAATGAGGTCACAGCCTCTGATTGTCTGACTGACATTGTTAGTGAGTGGTGTTACCCTTTTAAAATACAGAACAGCGCGGGATGTAACTGACAATACTTTCAGTTCCCGACGAAGGTGCCGATGTGTTCCAAATCCCATGTTGAACTTTGCTTTCTTATTAGCTTTACATTTGTGATTTTGGAGGATGTGAGGGGTTTGATTTAGTATTAGGGGAGTTTTTTTTATGGAGAGATTCAGATGAGGGCAGTAGTGTCATGAAGCTGCTTATTAGGCATTAGTGTGGGATAGATACTGAAAACATAAGAGAGTTGAATGATTTCACGTTAACCCCTGCTCTGCCTGTTATACTCATCTTCTCACCATACCTCACTTGTGGTTAATAAGGATTTGAATCACCTCCTGTTTATAAGTATTTCTAGTTACTGAAATTTCTTCTGTAGCTAGATATCAAGATGTACTATCACAATTATAAAGCTTTAGACAATGGTACTTTGATACTGAAATTTCATCTCTACCTAGGTATTTCTTTATATTTAGAGATGTCCCGAATAGTTCGCTGGCGAATAGTTCCTGGCGAACATAGCTTGTTCGCGTTCGCCACGGCGGGTGAACATATGCGATGTTCGGTCCGCCCCCTATTCATCATCATTGAGTAAACTTTGACCCTGTACCTCACAGTCAGCAGACACATTCCAGCCAATCAGCAGCAGACCCTCCCTCCCAGACCCTCCCACCTCCTGGACAGCATCCATTTTAGATTCATTCGGAAGCTGCATCCTTTTTTTTTTTTTTTAGACAGAAGTGTGTTATATTTGAGCATGCTAGGCTGAACATGTGTATATCATGGCTAGTTGCACTGAGGGTATGAGTATATAGCAGTACATTGTTGTGAAAGATGGCTGTCATGTTTAGGGTGTAGCTTGCATGTTATCAACTGTGTATTTATATCAGCAGCTCCACCACTAGTTATAAATCAAGTGTGAGTCGCCCCATGAGATGAGACTAGTGAATAACATAATACATGAACGGTTAAGGTAAAGGCATGTAAGTAACTACGTTAGTAAAAACGCTTGCTACTTTACGATTAGTTAATGTGCAGAGAGCAGTTCATGTGATCAAAGGCATGATGTGGAGGATCGGCTATAGTGGGACATGCTTGGCAGGCTGCTGGTTACTGCTTGTGCTCATCCAATCCCTTCTGGGCACCAGTTGCAGACCCTGGGAGTCCCTGATACCTGGAACAACAAAGGCAAGTCTCTGGCTGAGTGCCGGGTTCGCGGCTTGAGGTGGTGGAAGCTTGTTTTGTCGGGTGGTCGGATCTGTCCTGGTGGTGCTTCACGTCCGGTGCGGGATTGTGGTGGCTTAAGGTGGAGGCGAGTGCTTGACATGGGGCAGGCTCTGCATTTCTGTTTGTGCCTCCGGTCCCGTCTTCGACGCCTTTTGCATTGGTGGATTTTAATGGGGACTGCTTCGCTTAGCAGTGGTGGAGCTTGTTGGGGCTGTGGTGGAGCTTGTTGGGGCTGTGGTGGAGCTTGTTGGGGCTTCCTGATGTTATTTGCTTCCAAAATTGATTTGAGTTTGTCCAGCTTAGCATGTTTTGCTGGTACCAGGAGGACACGCGGCTGCCGCCATATTGGGAGAGTCGCAGATGAGTATGTCAGCCTGGGCGGCTGTGCTCTGTGCGTCAATTAGCTCCAGACAGCCTCTCAGGGGTGGACCGGGATAACCCCCACCGGTCCAAGGGGGGGGGGGGGGGTAACAGAGCTCCTGCCGGGAAGTAGCTGCTCCTGGGCATCCCAGGATCGGGAGATCGGCCGCCTCTCCCGCCCGGTGAGAACCAGGCCACACTTGCCCCTGGAGGTAAGTAAGACTCTGTCGAGTTGCTGACCGCTATTAAGCATGTCGGATCAGTCAGGTAGGAGCAACATTGCTGGGTCATCCCCTTCTGGGGTGAAATTCGCTTGTTGATAGCTGCTTAAAGTGAGATATTGAGGGAGCTCACACGAAGTGCGTCTTTCCTCCATGACAGCTAGGCCCCGCCCCCCCCCGAAGCTGCATTCTTAGTGAGAGGAGGGACAGTGTAGCTGCTGCTGATTTATTAGGGAAATCAACAGCTAGGCTAGTGTATTCAGTGTCCCCAAAAAGCCCTTTTTAGAGCTAGAACATCAGTCTGCTTTCTTCTCCCTGTGTAATCTAATTGCAGTTGCCTGTCTGCCAGCGTGTGTGTCAGGCTCACAGCGTATACTGTGCCCACTTGCTCAGTGCCACCACTCATATCTGGTGTCACAATAGCTTGCATTTAAAAAAAAAAAAAAAAAAACTGTAATAATTTTTTGACTGTAATATAATAGCAGTCAGTTTCCTTCACACGTGTGCGTTTCAGGGCCTGCCAGGGCACAGTGTCACACCAGTGCAACTCATATCTGGTGTAACAGTAGTGTACATTTAAAAAAAAACAACAACACTTTTTTGACTGTGAAATAATAGCAGTCAGTTTCCTTCCCACGTGTGCGTTTCAGGGCCTGCCAGGGCACAGTGTCACACCAGTGAAACTCATATCTGGTGTAACAGTAGTGTACATTTAAAAAAAACAACACATTTTTGTTTGACTGTGAAATAATAGCAGTCAGTTTCCTTCCCGCGTGTGCGTTTCAGGGCCTGCCAGGGCACAGTGTCACACCAGTGCAACTCATATCTGGTGTAACAGTAGTGTACATTTAAAAAAAAACTAGAAATTTGACTGTGAGATAATAGCAGTCAGTTTCCTTCACACGTGTGCGTTTCAGGGCCTGCCAGGGCACAGTGTCACACCAGTGCAACTCATATCTGGTGTAACAGTAGTGTACATTTAAAAAAAACAACACATTTTTGTTTGACTGTGAAATAATAGCAGTCAGTTTCCTTCCCGCGTGTGCATTTCAGGGCCTGCCAGGGTCTGTTAATGTTTAAAGTTGCATTTCGGCTTAAAACAAAGAAGTGATTTTGTGAAATCGTAATTCATATGAGTATCCTCCTCATTGAATATGTTACAGGGCCAGAGTATGACTTCAGGGCAATACTAGCAAAACTGGCAAAGACAGATAAGTGGATGTAACGGCTACCCAGGTAGAGAGAGGGTATCTGCCGTTGGAGACGTCCTTTTCCCTGCAAGCTGCTGTGTAGAAGTCAGGCTGGTATAATCCCATCCACGATATCCAGAGAGAGAGTCAGGTTCAGCTGTAAAAAGAGCACAGTAATATTCCCAAATAATCCCCTTCCAAGAACGAGACGAGGCTACGTTTTGAAGGGTCAAGAAGAACTGAGGACTGGAATACCCAGCCTGCTTTTTATTACAGTCAGGTACAAATAGAACACATGCAGGGGGAGGTTGAAAATAACCAATTACATACAAGGTTCAACCCACACATCCCCTCCCCTCAGATAACTAGTTAACACAATTATACTGTACACATTTTTACCCAAGTTCTGGATGTACCCCAAAAACAGATGTACACCTTTAAATCCAACACCGTTCTATAGCTCTTATTCAGGGGGACAACATATCCAAAAATCAGTTCATTCGGATAAACGGTTCGGGAGTTATAGGGATCCAAAAAAGTGTCCGACAGCACAGACCAACTAGCCGAAAACAGTTCCATAAGTTTTGGCCTTGCGGTCGGTCCCCTCGGTCCCTCGTACGGTGAAAGGTTATGAAATTCGTGCTATCCAGTCGAATCTCGGTGGTCGCTAGAATCCCCATAGTCTATTAAGTCTAACTACCGAACGGCCGGTTGTTCGGTAGTTCCAGCACGAAGTTATGGGTGTATGGAGGTCTCAGCGGTGTTCGCCTATTTGCGTATCCGTTTTTAGTTCCATGCGTTCACAGGCAAACACCGCTGTTCGTGTGCAAGATGGCCGCGAACACGTGTAAATCCCGAAATGGCGCCCACCCAGACACTGAGACAAAGGGAATGTTAAAAAGACACGAACGGTTTTTAATACCGAATCCCAGCAAAGCAGTTACACATTTTCCAGGTGTCCATAGTCTCTGTACAGCCCAGTTAAAGAGCCAGAGACAGCATAATGAAAATTCTTTAAGCCCAGATATAGTTTTTAACGTGCAATATGTCCCGGGGCCATAGTCGTAGGGCAGGAGGCTAGCCATAAGTTTTCTACAATGCCCAGTGGCAAATGGCAGTTTGTCACAGTGAACTTGAATTTTTATCAATTACCGTATATACTTGAGTATAAGTCGAGTTTTTCAGCACATTTTTTGTGCTGAAAAACCCCAACTCGACTTAACTCGAGTCAATGTCTGTATTATGGCAATTTACATTGCCATAATACAGACAATGGGGCTGTGTAGGAGGGAGGCTGGCAGGGAGCGTTGACTTACCTCTCCTGCAGCTCCTGTCAGCTCCCTTCTCCTCCGCGCCGGTCCAGTCAGCACCTCTGTCAGCTCCCACTGTAAGTCTCGCGAGAGCCGCGGGGTCAGAGCGCGGCCGCGAGACTTACAGTGTGAGCTGGCAGAGGGAGCTGACCGGACCGGCGCGGAGGAGAAGGGAGCTGACAGGAGCTGCAGGAGAGGTAAGTCAACGCTCCCTGCCAGCCCCCCTCCTACACAGCCCCATTGTCTGTATTATGGCAATGTAAATTGCCATAATACAGACATTGACTCGAGTTAAGTCGAGTTGGGGTTTTTTCAGCGCTTCCTGCCAGCCCCCCTCCACTGAACTGCCAATGCCACTGGACCACCAGGGAGTGAGAGCCCCCCTCCCTGCCATGTATTAAGCAGGGAGGGGGGACGAAAAAAAATAAATAAATAATAAAATAATATTAAAAATAATAATAAAAATAAATAAAATTATAATATTACAAAAAAAATTAAAATAATAACTAAAAAAATGAAATAATAAAAAATGCCCACTCCCCCACCAAGGCTCTGCAACACATAAACAAACATACACTGCATCACACACACTCACACTGCATTCATACACACACACTGCACTCATACACACACTGCACTCATACACACACACTGCATTCATACACACACACTGCACTCATACACACACACACTGCACTCATACACACACACTGCATTCATACACACACTGCACTCATATACACACACTGCACTCATATACACACACTGCACTCATACACACACACTGCACTCATATACACACACTGCACTCATACACACACACTGCACTCATACACACACTGCACTCATACACACACACTGCATTCACACACACACTACATTCACACATACACACTGCATTCATTTTATGCACACACTGTAAATACATATTCAATTAATATAATTTTTTTAGGATCTAATTTTATTTAGAAATTTACCAGTAGCTGCTGCATTTCCCACCCTAGTCTTATACTCGAGTCAATACGTTTTCCCATTTTTTTGGGGTAAAATTAGGGGCCTCGGCTTATATTCGGGTCGGCTTATACTCGAGTATATACGGTATTATGGATTAAGTAATGTCATCAAGATTTTATTTGCTACAATATCTAAGTGTTTTATTCAAATATATATATGTATATATATATATATATATATATATATATATATATATATATATATATATATTAACGCCAGTGTATTATGTTAATAATTGTATGTATATAAAAAACACTCCAAAAACCGCTGTTGCCTCTTCTTGTCCACTTATACCACCAACTATATTGTGGGGGGACTTATGACTTTGCATTACTCACAACAATAAATAGAATACATGGGGCTGATCAAATCATTTGGCACCATATTGAAAAACAAATGAAGCAGAGTTTGATCTCCCTGCTGGCTTGCTCAGTTGCCTTGCATTTGGGCTGCATTAGGGTGTGCTGGTGCACACCTTCAAATTGTATACAGTCATTTAGACATACACCTACAAGAAGTGTAAGCAGAAAGGTCACACTGCTTCTGTTACAGTAGTGACATTTAACTTTGTCTTTTTACAGTAATTCCCCACTTACTCGCTGAGTGCTGGTGTTGTGTTAACTACCCTAACCACTTAAAGCATTAATTTCAAGCTATTTATTAATACATCCGTCTAGACTCATTTTAATCCCTGTAGAGTACATTGAGTTAAAAAAAAAAAAAGAAGCTATGTACACTGGAGAAGATAGTGCGAGTAAGACTAGGAATAAGATGCACTAAAGAAAGGTCACAAGGTGATACGAACAGTAAAGGCAGACAGGTGCTGGAGATTGATTGATTTTGCTTGCGGACAGATGGGAAACAAAGCACACTTCAAGTGTTTTATTATCTTTTTTTCTTTCATTTTCTGCATATAGTGTCCTGGGGCTTTCAGGATTACAATAACCTGGGTCTTCACTGCATGGTAATACAAGTCACTCAACATAAATTCTCACATTATACATTTGTGCATCCCTATTTTGGAAGTCGGAGGAGGTTACTGAACTTACATTTTAGTTCAGCCCCTGCTGTTGCCCCTACAGGTTCTTCAGTCATGTCTTTGGTTAGCATGGCATGGTCAGGGTGAAGTAACTATATGCATGTATTACCAGGACAATCTGACCAGTTACAGCTGGGGATGTACACTCTCACATTGATATGTAACAATGGATGGCAGGAGTGGGAGTAAGTATCCATCAATCATCACTCACAATGATGTGCAACTCCTTACATAGACCAGCTGGTGCAAATGTTTTTGTTTTTTTTAAGACAATTCTTATAGACAGTAGAAAATCATAAAAAGGGATCAGCACTAAAAAAAAGGCCAACTATTTTAACTATTAAAAGGCAGCACGCCTACAGAAAAGGAGGGGTTCCCTCTAAAAAACCCTCAGTATACAATATAGGAAGAAAAGGTAGAGAAGGTTGTGCCTTAATGACATTAAACTAGAGTATACCAAGTATAAAATGACAAAAAATATATATAAGATACATTTAAATACAATGATATAAAAAAGCTAGGTTCAATTGGTAAAAGTTCGATAGGTAAAAGTCTTGATAGAGAAAAGCCAGACTTGGTAAAATCAGAAATTCTTGACAGTAGAGTACTTGTGATTCCAGTAGTGCATGAAAAACTTAAAAAGAAAGAAGAAACTCCAATGGTACAATACGATAATTTTTTTTTATAAAAAGTATATCTAAAATCAGTTCTACTCACATTTAGCTACATCCAGCTCTGGTTTGTATAGCATGAAGTGGAATGATCCCCACTTCTGGGATATATGTGGTAGATACATTCTTCAAATGTTATGACAGTAATAGGAATCCAAACAAAGAAGATAAAAATGGCAACAATATAGTGCTCACTAAAGCTGTAATACCATACAATATAAGAAATGTACTCACATTTTTCTTTTTTTTAATTATTTTTTTATTCAAGTTTTTCAATACATATATAAAATAGCTCTTTCGAGCACAGTACATTCACATAACAATGTATTAACAATCATATTCCCGCCATAAGAGTTTGTTCTTAAACATTTTATAACATCAAGGCCTTATTATCAAATTTTTAAATAATTTACGTTAATATATGTATTTAGCTAATAGTTCTTTGTATGGTCTTCATTCATCCTAATTAAACATACATAAAATACACTCATACTTCCAGTCGGTTCAATTATAGATGCTATTACAATATAGAGGGAGTTATATAATTTATGGTAAACTTTTATCAAATATTATATCAAATCTTAGCCTCTCGAATTCCCACATATTTAGTCCATCAAAAGTTAATTTGCGTAATAATACTAAAGAAAAAGTAGAATCACTATTATAGTTTGTTCTTTATCATTTGTCTTACTCAAGATAGGGAGAGTATAAGTCATGGGTATATTAGTCATCGGTATTCTTATCTAGAAAATCAAAATTCGATCATGTTTTAATATTCTTTAGTTAACATTAAGTATAGAGGAAGATGGTTTCTCCTCTTTCCCACTTATATTAGAAAAAAAAAAACTCTTATATTCAAATATCTTAACCTAATCAAGTTCTCCATGTCTTATTAAAGCCTTTCAAAATGAACAATAAGGCTTTTATATAAATCAAGATAGTTTTGGTTAGTACTTGGGTTACAAATAATGACACCTAATTCAATTTTTAGTTGTTTCAACACTTAAACTATATATTGTGCCTTAGATGGGATAATAATTTGTTTCCAATATTTTGCAATTAAGGTCTTAGTAGCCATGAGACTATGCATGATTAGAATCTCTAATTTTTTATTGTACTCATTCCCATATAAATGTAATAGGGCAGCCTCTGTTTTTTTCACTAATGTTATTGATCCTATTTTATTTATTCAATCAAAAGTTAAGTCCTATAATGGCATAATTCTAGAACACTTCCACCATATGTGTAATAATGATCCGTTTATATGACAACATCTCCAACAATTTGAGGGATTACTTGACGATATTCTATTAAGTCTTGTAGGTACTAAATACCATCTATAGGGATTTTTTTTAAAAAGTCTCAAGTATATTCAGACTATGTATATATTTTTTTAGTTTTCGGAAAGTCTGACACTATTCACTGTGTTGTATTGTTTTGGACAAATCTAATTCCCATGTCTTAAGGGCCGATGCTATAATAGGACGACCTATTTCTATTACAGCTTCCATTGCTCTAGCATTCTGATATTTACTAGTCATAGTCACTAGAATGTCCTTTAAGTTATTTTCTCTATTTATGATATGTTCTCTCAAAAAGCTTTTTATCCTTAAATAATTAAATACTTCCTTTGATGGTAAATTTAGAGAGGTGGATAATTCAAAATAGCTTTTTAAATTTTGGTCATTATACAAATCACCTACTTGAATGTTGTTGTTTTTATACCGATTTTTAAGATCAATTTGTGTCATAATATATTCTAAATGTTTTAATGATAAAGTATAGGGAATTATATTATCAATTTTAAATGTTCTCTTTATATTTCCCCACTCTCTCAATGTCTGAGATATTATTAAGGACTCGTTTTCGGTGATGTTAATCTTAATATTTTTATTCACATTGTGCCATATAAGAAGTTCTAAATTAGCCTTTCTGGTTCTGTATGCTTCCAACATATACCATGGTTGTTCTACTGACTCAGTCTTTTGTAGTTTAGTAGCGTGTTTAGTTGCCTTTCTTGGACAACGAGATTGAGTTGATTCTAGGTTTTTTCCTTCTCCAGATAAAATTTGTGAAGCTATTTTGAACCATATTAAGCCAGTGTGGAGATATATAAAGAGGAATCATACGAAACATATATAACCACTTAGGGATTATATACGCCTTAATACTATTTACTCTTTCCCACCATGATATTTCATATAGTCTCCATTCCTTTAATAATCTGTTAGTTTCTTTAAGGAACTTCATAAAATGTAATTCCATACATCTTCTAGGGTCAGCCAATAATATTAATCCTAAGTAGACAAAATTTGTATTAGTCCATTTAAAATCATATGCTTGCTTCATAGATTGTACTTTATTATCATGAAGATTATTTACTCTTCTTCAGACTCCTCTCTCTGCGTTGTTATTATAAGGTATGTAAGTAGTACTATTCCTATCAGTTTAATCCCTGTTACGTCCCCTATCAGGGGACGTGCATATGGCATCGATTTTAGGAACCGGGAGATGGAAAAAGATGCTTGGTTGGTCCTCCTACTTAAAATTTGGGGCACTGTGCGTGTAATCTAATGTGCCACCAGATAGGAGTGGTGGGTTAAGTAGTACTATTCTTATCAGTTTAATCCCTGTTACGTCCCCCTCATCAGGCCTTTTTTAGTAGAATGTATTCATCTTAATAAAGGTGAGGTAATCTAAACTTTTTTTGACCTAGGCGACTTCTCTTCTCAGTGACAATACCTCCTGCTGCACTGAAGGTCATTTCTAACAGGACACTTGAAGCGGGGCAGGCCAGAAGTTCTATCGCAAATTGGGATATCTCAGGCCACAGGTCAAGCCTGCACACCCAGTAGTCAAGGGGTTCATCGCTCCTCAGAGTGTCGATATCTGCAGTTAAGGCGAGGTAGTCTGCTACCTGTCGGTCGAGTCGTTCTCTGAGGGTGGACCCCGAAGGGCTGTGGCGATGCGTAGGACTTAAAAAGCTCCGCATGTCCTCCATCAACAACACGTCTGTAAAGCGTCCTGTCCTGGCCGGCATGGTCGTGGGAGTAGGAGGATTACTTTCACCTCTTCCCCTGTTAGATTCCCGTTGTGCTGTGACATCACCCTTATACGCTGTGTAAAGCATACTTTTTAATTTATTTTGGAACTGCTGCATCCTTTCCGACTTGTGGTAATTCGGTAACATTTCAGGAACTTTCTGCTTATACCGGGGGTCTAGTAGCGTGGACACCCAATACAGGTCGTTCTCCTTCAGCCTTTTTATACGAGGGTCCCTCAACAAGCACGACAGCATGAAAGACCCCATTTGCACAAGGTTGGATGCCGAGCTACTCATGTCCCGTTCCTCGTCCTCAGTCATCTCACTGAAGGTATGTTCTTCCCCCCAGCCACGTACAACACCAAGGGTACCAGATAGGTGACAACGAGCACCCTGGGATGCCTGTTGTGGTTGGTCTTCCTCCTCCTCCTCAAAGCCACATTCCTCCTCTGACTCCTCTTCCTCACAATCGTCTTCCAGCATTGCCGCAGGTCCAGCAAGCGATGCTGATAAGGCTGTTTCTGGTGGTGATGGTGACCACAACTCTTCCTTTTCACGCTCATCTACAGCCTGATCCAGCACTCTTCGCAGGGCACGCTCCAGAAAGAAAACAAATGGTATGATGTCGCTGATGGTGCCTTCGGTGCGACTGACTAGGTTTGTCACCTCCTCAAAAGGACGCATGAGCCTACATGCATTGCGCATGAGCGTCCAGTAACGTGGCAAAAAAATTCCCAGCTCCGCAGAGGCTGTCCTAGAACCCCAGTCATAAAAATACTCTTAATGGCTTTTTCTTGTTGGAGCAGGCGGTTGAACATTAGGAGTGTTGAATTCCAACGTGTCGGGCTGTCGCAAATCAAGTGCCTCACTGGCATGTTGTTTCGCCGCTGGATATCTGAAAAGTGCGCCATGGCTGTGTAGGAACGCCTGAAATGGCCACACACCTTCCTGGCCTGCTTCAGGACATCCTGTAAGCCTGGGTACTTATGCACAAAGCGTTGTACGATCAGATTACACACATGTGCCATGCCGAGACATCCACGGACGCATCGTCATCATCAACCGCTTCACTTGTATCTGACAACTCAGCAAAGGAAGCAGCAGCGGGTACAACATCATCATCATCACACTGTACGTCCATGTGTGTAATGCTGCCTGACTGAGACATATCCCTGTTATCTACATCCTCTGGCAATAATGGTTGGGCATCACTCATTTCTTCCAACTGATGTGTAAATAACTCCTCTGACAGACCAAGTGAAGCGGCTGTGGTGCTAGTGTTGGTGGTGGCTGCAGGCGGGCGAGTGGTAACTTGAGAGATGCCGACTGCTATTATTTCACAGTCAAATTTCTAGCTGTTTTTTTTAATGTACACCACTGTTACACCAGATATGAGTTGCACTGGTTTGACACTGTGCCCTGGCAGGCCCTGAAACGCACACGAGTGAAGGAAACTGACTGCTATTATATTACAGTCAAAAAAGTTTTTTTTTTTTTTTTAAATGCAAGCTATTGTGACACCAGATATGAGTGGTGGCACTGGGCAAGTTGGCACAGTATACGCTGTGAGCCTGACACACACGCTGGCAGGCAGGCAACTGCAATTAGATTACACAGGAAAAAAAAAAAGCCGACTGATGTTCTAGCCCTAAAAAGGGCTTTTTGCGGTGCTGTCCTTACAGCAGAGATTAGATGAGTCCTTCAGGACTGTAGTGGACACTGAATACACTAGCCTCGCTATCGATTTCCCTATTAAATCAGCAGCAGCTACACTGTCCCTCCTCTCACTAAGAATGCAGCTTCCGAATGAATTTAAAATGGATGCTGTCCAGGAGGTGGGAGGGTCTGGGAGGGTGGGTCTGCTGCTGATTAGCTGGAATGTGTCTGCTGACTGTGAGGTACAGGGTCAAAGTTTACTCAATGATGACGAATAGGGGGCGGACCGAACATCGCATATGTTCGCCCGCCGTGGCGAACGCGAACAAGCTATGTTCGCCAGGAACTATTCGCCAGCAAACTATTCGGGACATCTCTAAGGAACACCATATACATTTCCTAGATAGTTCTGGGGATACATTTTCCTTAAAAAATAACTCCATTAGCTCAGAGATGTAGTCAATATTAGCTTTGTTCTTCAATAATCTATCATCCATTTTCCAAATCATAGGTGGTCTTTTATTCTTATCCTCTATTTCTGCTATTAGTAAGTCATGGTCTGACCATGTATTAACTTTAATTATAATTGATGAAATAGAATTTGATAGTTTAATATCCTCTAAGATCAAATCAATTCTAGTCGCTGAGTTATGCGGAATCGATCTGTGCGTATAATTTTTATCGTTAGGGTGGAATAATCTCCAGCAATCGTATAGCTCAAACTTTTTAATAGTTCTATTCATTGAAGCAGCTTGTCTTTTCAGATTTTTATCAATCTTTGAACCAGGACTTAATTTTTTATCCATTATGGGATCCAATATGCAATTAAAGTCGCCTGAGATCAACAATCTTCCTTTTTTCACTTGCTCTACTAGCCTTAATATTTTAGTCAGAGTGTTAACCGGATTTTTTAATTAGGTAAATATACGTTTACCAATGTATATTCCATTCTGTCTAATGACCCAACTAGAATAATAAATCTGCCCTCAGGATCTAAATTTGCGTACTGACAATCAAATTGTATCTTTTTAGAGAAGATTATAGCTACCCCACATTTATTCTTTTGCATTGAAGCTAAATAAATTGTAGGGTATTTTTTGAAGTGTCATTTTTGTTTAGAATCCGTAATCCAGTGGGTCTCCTGAATGAAACCCACTTGGATTCTTTCTCTAATTAAAGTATCATATAGCATACCTCATTTATGTGGGAATTAAGACCTTGCACATTTACTGAAATAAGTCTAACCCTATTCTGCATTTGTTTTAAACCTCTCCCAATTCAAAAAATGATAAGCTTAGAGTCATGTCTACAAATGCTCGCAGTTTAGGGAACAAGATCCATGAACTTGTGGCAATAATGGCAACTGATAGTGTAGATTTAGTCGCTGTTACTGAGACATGGTATAATGAGAAAAATGACTGGGACATAGCAATACCAGGGTACTCTTTATATAGAAAAGACAGGGAAGGCAAGAAAGGGGGAGGGGTGGCCCTGTATGTAAAGAATAGCATAAAATCTAGCCTAATAAAGGTTAGTGAGGCGAACATAGAGTCAGTTTGGGTTACGTTAGAATTTGGTAATCACACAGTAACTCGTGTAGGTGTGATTTATAGGCCCCCAGGACAAATTGAAGAGTTAGATAATCTACTAGTTGAAGAAATAGCTAAAATGACAATGAAGGGGGAAGTTATCATCATGGGTGACTTTAATCTTCCTGATATAAATTGGAAAACAAAAATAGCTACTTGTGCCAGGAGCACACATATTCTAAACTCCCTACTGGGATTGTCTCTAAAACAAGTCGTTGAGGAGCCAACTCGTAAAGAGGCCATACTAGATTTAGTGTTAACAAATGGAGATTTGGTATCAGATATTACTGTAGGTGAAAGTTTAGGATCCAGTGATCATCAGTCAGTGTGGTTTAATATAAGAACAGTGACTGAGTCACACCACACAAAAACAAAAGTTTTAGACTTTAGAAAAACAGACTTTTCCAAAATTAGAATATGTGTAAAGGAGTCATTATCAGACTGGAGCAATTTAAATGGAGTCCAAAAGAAATGGGATTATTTAAAAGTTGCACTACTGAAGGCAACAGAAAATTGCATTAGGCTTGTCAGCAAAAGCAAAAAATTCAAGAAACCACTGTGGTACTCCACAGATGTAGCCAAAATAGTAAAAACGAAAAGTTAGCATTTAGTAATTATAAAAAAACCCAGAGTGAGGAAGACAGAATGACCTATAAGATTAGGCAGAAAGAGGCTAAGCAAGTTATAAGAGCTTCCAAATCACACACAGAAGAGAAAATAGCACAGTCAGTAAAAAAGGGGGACAAAACCTTTTTTAGATACATAAATGAGAAAAGAAAAGTAAAACAAGGATTAGTTAGATTAAAAACAAAAGAAGGAAGGTATGTAGATGAGGACACAGTACTGGAGACCCTATCTTCAGAAGGATATTGATACCTTAGAGAGAGTTCAAAGAAGGGCTACTAAACTGGTTCATGGATTGCAGGATAAAACTTACCAGGAAAGGTTAAAGGATCTTAACATGTATAGCATGGAGGAAAGACGAGACAGGGGAGATATAATAGAAACATTTAAATACATAAAGGGAATCAACACAGTAAAGGAGGAGACTATATTTAAAAGAAGAAAAACTACCACAACAAGAGGACATAGTCTTAAATTAGAGGGACAAAGGTTTAAAAATAATATCAGGAAGTATTACTTTACTGAGAGGGTAGTGGATGCATGGAATAGCCTTCCAGCTGAAGTGGTAGAGGTTAACACAGTAAAGGAGTTTAAGCATGCGTGGGATAGGCATAAGGCTATCCTAACTATAAGATAAGGTCAGGGACTAATGAAAGTATTTAGAAAACTGGGCAGACTAGATGGGCCGAATGGTTCTTATCTGCCGTCACATTCTATGTTTCTATGTTTCTAAAACCGGACATCCATCCATACACAATGAACACATCCTCATAACACTTTTAATCCTAAACAACTTGCTTGGAGTTAACATTGTAATCCAAGTTCTGGGTGCCTAACGGGACCCTCAGGTAGGAGTATGTGTCCTGGATAGTGGGTAACCGAGCTATAATATTACACTAAATAAAAAAGGAAAAGGAGAAAGAAAAAAACATATTGTGATGTGGTGTCTTGTATTCCTTTAAAGTGCCCATCTTTCCCCAACCACTCTGAAAATGCTGTCCTGTGTATTTTATTGTGTAGTTCTTAAGTAATATTTTTGTTACATTAACTTATCTTAAGGAGCGATGAGAGTCCTACCCATTTCAATATATAATTTACCTCTAATATTGTACCTACTTCTCTTGCTGCATGTATGGCCAGGGACTTTATAGTGCAATAGGACTGCACAAAGGAGGCATATGGAAGCACCGTTTACTAGTGGCCAAAGACGTCCTAGTGCTACAGCTTATCACATCTTTCCGTGATTTGGACACTGTTTGTATCATATCAGAGCACCACACTAGTGAAAGCCCTTTATGAATGCTAGCTTCACCCCACTCATTGACTTTTCATTATTGCTATCTACTGTTACAAGCACAGGTACCGACGCCACCTGTCTCTGAATTGTGTCTTTTGTTGGGATCTTACATAACTCATTGTATTTGTGTGGGACACTTCTGCCATTGTTCTTTTAAGTACTTATTCTGCCCATTATTGCAGGTCTCTACCATTGAAGTGTACAATACACCAACACCCAATGTGCTAAATTTTCTGGAAGTTGTACTCCATCAACTAACAATCTATGCAGACCACAGGAATGTGAATTATCTCAGAGAAACGCCTACATAGCAGGTGCAATATACCAAACAAACAGAATACCAAGGAACATAATTAATTGCGGCTGCATTAAACATTTACATTATTATTTAGCCTGCTGTAGCCTAAAATATGAAATGTACCACATTTTATTGATTAGAGAAAGAGGGGGATTGATCTATCTGGTCAATTTGAGTTAATATTTTAGAGGGATCCCATTTTTTATCAGGATAATTCTGTGAATTCCATTAATTTCAGTTTGTTTTTGTTTCAGTGCTGCCGGAGAACGCTGTGTTTTGCAACTCTCCATTACAATTAGAGCTGGATAGCTAGGTTGCGGAACATGTATTTTTTATGCCCATTAAGAACTTCAGTCACAACAAGCTAAATTGATTTTGTGGACCATTATTTAGTCAATTATGACTGGGAGCTGGACCTATACTTGTGACGTATTGAATAGGATTTGTTCCATTGACCCCTACAGGTTTTATATTTTTGCAGCAGACAAATGTTCTAACTGGCAGTCAAATAGTTTAATGTGTAGGATTTAATAGCTTAAATGCTGATAATGTTAAGTTTTTCGGAATAGTTTGACAGAAAGCAACTAGCAAATAAGTGCCATTATTTTTCTTATTATAATAGAGTACATATTACTTCTCTATTTATATTCCAAATAGGAACTGAAGTCTATAAGGATCCTATATACCTACATAAACAAATTTGCATCCTAAAATGAATAGTATTAATCTTGATTAACCCCTTAAACATGGAGGCAATTGTCCATATTCTGAACCAAATCCAAACCTTGAATTTGAGTTGTAAGTTTGTTCCACCATAATGTAAGGGCTTCTCTTTAAGTGCATCTATACATACTATATATATATTTTTTAAATTCTTTATTTTTACAGTGCAGGTAGTAACAGGCAAGTACGTGATGCCACAACAGCATCAACTGACATACAGGGTTAAACATTTTGGTACATAGGTATGGTAAATAAGTACTGTGCACTTTATTTTGTATTTTGTAAATAACTTGAGATCATGCTGAGTAAGCAACTTGCTGAATATTAGGGGGAGATTGAAACCTAGTATAGCCTACATTGTGGGGAAGTGAGATAATATATAACTCAGATTAGTCAAATTTGGAGAGCATTGTCATCGTGTGTTGTAACTAAATTTCTGCATAATGCAGAGTGTGCTTATGGTGTACCATATGAGGCTTGCCTATGGTGCGATCTAGGCTACAGCACAGTTAGCGTGCAGGGTTGTATGCCCAGTGATGTGTTCTGGGGGAGGCTGGTTGATGAAACACGAAAAATTAGAATGTTAACTTAAAATCATAAATCAATATGAAATTGCTGCATGAGCGTATAGGGGTCCAGTATATGCTGGTGGTGGCGTAGATAGTTGCGCGTGTGGGTGCTAGGACTACCGCCAGATTATAGTTAGCGTGAAGTGCCAAAGAAAAAAAAAAAGGGTTAATTCTATCCCAAGAGTCCATCCTTAACCCGTGCCCCAAATTCGATCAGCGTATCTCGAAGCTTACCAAGCTTACTAAGTTAACATTTTAGACAGGAGACTGATTGAAAACGAAAATGCTTTGTGATGTGTGATTAGGAAATAAAGTAAAGTAAACCTACTGCAGGTAGACCGACATGGCTAACACAAATTAAGAGGGAGCACATTCTGCACATTGTTAGAGAAAAGGTTAATGCAACAGGGAAACATTTTGAATATCACTTAGTGGCCCTGAAAAAACAGTGCCTAAACTTAAAATAAAACAGTTTTGTGCTCGTGCCAGCAGAGTGGCAGGGTTGGTGTGTGGCTGCTTCTAGAGTCCTGCGGTTGGAGTTCAAGTGGTAGCGGCTTTGTAGGCGTTCGTCGAGGAGCTTCTCGGTATAAACGGAACCAGGCCGGCTGGGTCCCAGACGTGCATTGCGGTCGTCACCCCTGCCCCTCTGCCGGTCAGGGCGTCCTGTGGGAGACCCAGAGTCTCTAGGATGGCTGCTGCCCCTTCGAGGTCCTGTACAGGATGAGATGTGACGCCTTGGAGGACAGCCAGCGTGCGGGAACCTCTCCATCTGTACGTTATGTTTCGTGCACGCAATAGCTGTGTGAAAGGCTGTAGGGACCTGCGCCACGCCAGGGTGCAACCTGATAAGTCCCTGAAAAATGTGAGTAGTGATTCCTCAAAGTTGTAGGTTTTTTTTTCCTTTTAGGGCTCCCAGGACTGCTATCTTGTCTTGCTCCGATTGGAAGCGGACAATCAGATCTCATTGCGCCGTGGCCGGTGACTTGGTTTGTTTAGGGAGTCTGAACATATCGACGGGTGTCACGTTTTGGCCTGTTTAGCGGTCAGTATTGCTGTTAGTAGCCTCCTTATGAGGTGCGGTAGCTCTGCATCAGGGATTCTTTCTGCTACTCCCCGGATTTTGAGGTTGTTGTCTCGCCTGGAATCCTCCAGCGCTGCGAACCGCTGATCTGTGGCGATATGTTGTTTGTGAAGCGTGTGTACCTCATTTTTCAATTGGGCTAGTTGTGTCTGCATTTCAAGAGAGTCCCTTTCCAATGTCCCCATGCGGCCGGTGAGGCTCTGGAGATCTTTGCGGAAGGTCGCCATGTCCATGTGTATGTCTCTCCGCAGGCCCGCCAGCAGCTCCTGCATGTCCGCCTTGGTGACAGGGGTTGAGTCAGGCTGTTGTGCTGCTGGTGTCGGGTTCTTGTTTGGCTCTCGCGGAGTAGTTAGGTGGAGGTCCCCGGGCTCAAGGCTTTGGTCGTCTGAGAAGTCTGACCTCACCCCTATGTAGGTGGCCATCTTAGGCATTGTGGAGCCGCGTGCCTGCCGCCATAGGTCGCCGATACTCGTGCCCGGTTTCGGCTTGTCTGGTCTCTGCTTTTTAATTTTTCGGCCCATGCCGAGGGGGGGCTGGTGGGGTCGATTTTGGGGGGTTAGTGTAGATAAATTCACTTTTGTTAGGCCTCTGTTCTTGGAGCACATCAGGTGTGCGACCGTTCCATTCAGCAGCCAAGCTCCGCCCCATACTATATATTTTTAAAGGACAGAAAGAGCTTTCATTTAACATCCTATATGTATAACTAAAATAACATGACGTGAATAAAATGTTAAAAATGAGACACAACTGGAAAAACTTTTTTTTGCCTATAATAATTTTTGCAGATCCAGTACAACTAATTAAAAAGTACTCAAAATATATTCATATAGCAGTCCTGATTGTTAAATGCCTGATATTTTAGTATCTAAATGAATGTACAGTTAATGATATAGTTAAAGGGACACTGTAGACACCCAGACCACTTCCACCTATTGAAGTAGTCTTGGTGCCAACTCCCACCACCCTTAACCCTGCAAGTGTAATTATTGCAGTTTTTATAAAATGCAATAATTAACTTGCAGGGCTGTAATTCCCTAGTGGCTGTCTGCCAGGCAGCCACTAGAGGGACTCCCGGGTTCTTAGACAACTTTTGGTTGTCTAAACGGCATTGGCCGTGCTCACGCTATGCATGAGGACCTCCAGCATTGCCAAATTCCCCATAGGAAAGCATTGAATATTGCTTTCCTATCGGGAGGTCTAATGTGCCCGCGGCCAGTGCGCGCGGCTGGCGAGGGAGGATCATGGGCGGGGCCTGACCCAGTGCCGAGGGACATCGGCGCTGGATTGAGGTAAGTGTCTGAAGGGGTTTTAAACCCCTCAGTTACATGGGATGGGGGATGGGGGGATTCTACAGTGCCAGGAGTACAGGTTTGTTTTCCTGGCACTAGAGAATCCCTTTAATGCTAACCCTTTACCACAAACTACAAACTAGCTCTAACCATATGGCTAATCTTAATCTTAGAGTAATTCTGAATGAAGCCGGTTTCCCAGCTAATTATACAAAGATCAGTGCTGGTCAGCTCGCAAAGCTCAGCACTGGTCACAACTTGCTGGGGAGAGGCTGGAGGATCCAACCCTGCCATGATCTATTCAGACCCCCGAGTGTCTTCTAACAACAGCATGCAGTTCAGAAGAATTATTGTGCTCAGCTAAGGTTTTATGAATAGATTTAAAGGTCTCTTTAAATTTACCCTTGCTCACATCACAACCGTATTTGATTCTACCCTATATGCATTTAAGCCCACTTTCTGTAGGATGGGAAAAAAAACATTCAACTTTGATAAGGGGTTAAAATGTAAACACACATTGTTTTAACCCCTTAACTATGCCGTTCTTGGGGATCCAGCTCTAAACACTGGAGGGCGGCATAGTACGTCCACGCCTACCTATACACTTACCTGCTCGCCGAAGATCCCATGCCAGCGGTCGTGATGGGGGGATTTGCCTGGCATCTCAGGCAGTCCCCCTGCTGCCGATCCGGCCCTCCTGGACCATGTAATCACAAGGTCCTTGCGAGGACCTCACGATCACATGGATGGAATAGCCGTCCATAGCAGTGCCAGCAGGGGCAGTGCCTTGAATGACAGGTAGTCCCCCTGCTGCCTGAAATAAAGTTAAATAAAGTTAAATAAAGTAAAACACAGTGTAAAATAAAATAATATATACTTAGATCATATATATATGACAGATATATTATATATATGATCTAGGTATATATATACACTTACACATACATACACATACACTGTCTAAGTGTATTTTAATATTAATATATATATATATATATATATATATAATTATTTAATTATTTAATATTAAAATACACTTAGACAGTGTATGTGTTTGTATGTGTAAGTGTATATATATACTTAGATCATATATATAATATATATATATATATATATATATATATATATATATATACTTAGATCATATATATAATATAATTATTTTATTTTACACTGTGTTTAAACTTTATTTAACTTTATTTCAGGTAGCAGGGGGACTACCTGTCATTCAAGGCACTGCCCCTGCTGGCACTGCTATGGACGTATTATGTATATAATATAATATATATATATAAATATATATATAATATAAAATAAATATATAAATAAAAAAAATATAAAAAATAATTAATTAAAAACTATATATATTCATATATATATATATATATATATATACATATATATAAATATATATATATATATGTGTGTGTGTGTGTTATTTCGTTCTAATTGCATTTTGATATTAAAAATATATATGTATACATCACAATATATAAGTAGAGATTTTAGCCTAGGGGCCTCAACGAGAAATACAGTCTGGGCATCTTCCTATAAGACCGACAAAAGTTATGCAATATGGACATTTCCCTATGTATATACCTTGCATTGTGGGTTATTACTGACACTTTTGCACATTAGTCTCACTTAATTAAATATAGCAAATTGCCATAGTAGTAAAGCATATTTACATAACTAACCACTATGGTAACGTACACATGGGTACCTTTAGGAGCCTCAGTTGTGAATATGTAGATAGATGTATATACTTTCGACGCCACTAATTTTGGCCACCATTATTGTAGTCTGATCTAACTAAGCATCCCATAGTCACTATATCCAACTCTAGGATATGACCCATTGGCACCCTGTACAGTATGTATGCCTCACACTTATTTACATATCTATTGGTTGTAACATCCCGGGTCCCGGTTGTGTGAAATTTTGGATGGCTGTAAGTGACTTTAGCATCCTAATTCACTCCAGAGCCACTAGGTTGGCTATGCAGTCAGCTATACCCAGCAACAGCTACTTTACCACTATATATAATAGAGGTAATTAGAATGTATGGACATATTGCGCTGAAAACCATCAGAGCATGCATTGCTTATGTATTTACATTTTTCTGATTTTCATCATCAGCATATTCATATATTTATTATGTACCGTTTGTCCCTGAGTATTTCTCTAAGTTCCCCCGATATTACATATGTATACCTTAGCTAGCTATACTTCAGCTAACTATTACCTTGCTTTCTCTCCTTATCTGTGTTTGATTTGTATTGATTTGTATATATTTGTATACAATCTGATGCCCGATCACACTGAACCCCTGTGTTTAGTGTTCTTCTTTACTGAGCTGTGTGATGTTGCCGCGGCCGGAGCACTGATCGCATTTGCGATCATAGTAACCAGTGTAACCACGCCTCTTAGCGTCCCGTCCGGTTGTCATGACAACCCCCAGCACGCAGAGGTTCACAGCAGCAACAGCTACTGAATACAATATGCAGAATTCGGCTTTTGCCCGCGTTTTTTCGGCGGGCAGAATACTGGTGCACACACAGACTCAGGTAAGACTCAGCTGTAACCAATGTTCTTGAATTATTATGTTTTTTATATAAATTGTCACATTTTGAATGCACTGTTATCCCGATGAAAGTCCTGCTGTAGGACTGAAACGTCGATCACCTTTGGTTGTTGCAGAATAAAGCTAAGTTTATTTTCACCTATATGAAGTCCTTGGAGTGCTTTTCAAAACTACTATATGTATATATATATATATATATATATATGTTAAAAGGCCTGAACTTGTGGAGGCCTGAATTTGTGGGAGGAGTAAGTCCCCTACTTAAACTCCCAGCCCCTACTCACCTCTGCCGTTCAGCTGATTGTTTTGTCCCCATGGCAACCAGCACTTCCTGTCCAGCTTCCCTCCAGAATTTGTTCCTGTTTCCAGCAGTCAGACGTCCTGACCAGTCCTCCGTCCGTTTGAGGCCTTCCACTCGGTTCCCGGTCAAGGTACCCGGTTTCCGGTCACGAGACCGGCATGTTCACGTAAGTTAGGCGTAGGAAATAGCGCCCCGCTATTTCCCGCCGTTCGGGCCTAAAAACGTAGGGGTAGGCTCCCTCTATCATATTCGTACAAATACACGCTTTTTTAACCGATTTCAATGTTCACGCCAAAACAGACAAACGCTCAGCACTTTATCACTGATTTTACATATTAGTACGGAAACTACAGAATCTATTATTTATATACACAGTAATATTATTACGGGCATTCTCTTATTTCCGTTTGGTCACCCAGGACCAATCTATTTCGTACGATTAAAACGCAAACACCTTGCTCTAAATCCATATTCGGCTAGTTCTTATTCAAATAGGCTACAGTATGCACTAAGTTCTATTTCACAAATTCTACTTTTCTTTACGTATATTCCCTGTTCGGTCATATTTCTACTGATACCTTTTTTGTCAGTTTGGGGATATAATTAGCTTGTTTAAAAATCTGCCTTGTGATTTTCTTTCTATGTTAACCAGTTAATTTGTTTTACTACTTTTTAAAATATCCACATCTATCATAAACGTACGGTTTCTATACACTGTGGCAGGATGGCCAGGCTCATCACAATAAACTTCAAATGCAACAGTCAGCATAAAATAGTACTGCAGTTTATTGTCACTTTCCACAATATATACAAGGTTGTGCTCTCCCACAAAATAAAACACAAAGAAAATAAATCCTACTCCAACTTGGAGACTTACTAAACAACAGTGTTACTAACTATCCAACTGGCCAGCTAATCTGGTTCCCAGTTTTAAACAAAATGAAATACAGCACTTTAAGCAGGTTTCACACAGTACCCTTGTCTCAGGCTTAACTACCTCCTCTCTCCCAGCTGTTAGACTCTCTGATGTCTTCAGAGGCTAACCTTTTAAAACCCTAGTGCTGGTTAATTACATTCACCTGGTATATAACATTCAAGGGGTGACTCCCACCAATTAACCCCATCATGCTGGGAATAGAGAGCACTCCAATCTATTACTAACATAGAAAGCCTCTCTGACCTTGCCACAACACATATTTACCTATTAAACACTTCATTTTGTCACATATACTAATAAATACTGTTTATAAACACAATATCCGGCACATAAACGTCTGTACTATTCATTTTCCATATAATCACGCTGTCACATATTTTTGGCTTTACAGACTGCATCGGTTTCTCGCTTTTTCTGCACTAAAGTTGTTTATTTCAAGGTCTTTTATTACAGGAACAGGTATTGTATTTTATCACTTTGCATTATAAAGCCATAGGCCTTAAATGTTTACATATTGGGTTGTATTACTTACCTTCACACCTGTCGTTAACTATGGAATTTTTCTTTGGTTAACCCTTAGCTCCAGTATTATTCTAGGCTTCCCCCGGTTCTACACAGTTAAACCGTTTCGCATAACGTAATTTCTTTACGTCAAACCAAGGTATAGTTCACATCTCGTTTGTTACTACACCTCATATAAAACCTATCACGGTCTCAAGTTCATTACTACTTTTCCACAGGCTTACGCCCACGGTACGTTAATTCTTTACTATTATTTCTACTCAGACTTACGGTCATACAGCCATCAGGCTCCAGAAAACACCAAAACCTGACCCGGTACTCAGCCATACCTTCAGGTACTTACGTCTATACCCAAATACGTCCAATCGTCACCCCAAGGCCTCATCCAGCCTTCTCACAAATATCTATTTCAGCCCAGTCACACACTTAAACCTTCCAGATCCCAATGCAGGATCTCACGTTGCGCCCCTAACAAACAACCTACTCCCAATTCAAATCATACGCCACCACGATACGCATAAATACGTCAACATCTGTCTTAAAGCCTCAGGACTCTTCCTCAAGGACAGCATAAGACAAGGCTTACCACACTTATTACCACCAGAAGGTTCCAGATACCATTCGCAAGAAGTCAAGGTTAGTATCTACACAACATTCCAGTCCTCTCACCTTATCCTTAAATATACAATCGAACTGGCTACAGGGTCTAGGCTAATGCCTTAGCGCACCCTATCAGAAAACCCGTCCCAGCGAGGCCTTCCATCCCCCCCCACCTCAACACGGAGGTACGGCCCCACGCCCAAATCATAGTTACAAGCCTCGCATGCCCTACTACAGGGCGCTAGTCAGGGCCTCACCTGTCACGGCCACACGTTTTGATTTCTCTCTACTGTCACCAAGAGGCCAACATCCCGCCACCACGTCTGTGGCAACTACGTCATAAGCCAAATCATAGGTAGAGCCTCTCACCGCCACTTGGCATTAGCAGGGCCTCACCTATCCAAACATTCAAAAGTTAAGTTTTTCGCTTTGGCATCTAGCATTACAGTCCAGTTCTTCCATATACACCACCCCACATACCCCGCCTACTTAACTTACGCCCCTTCTAATATATCTTTCACATAATCATTCTTTTTAGAATGTCCCAAGAACCTATTCCAACCAAAGAATTGACAGAAGAAACTCCATTCACGCCTACCAGACCCGGGTCTCCAGGCGAATCACTCACTCTTTCAACCCCCACGTCCTTGAGAGCATGGACTATTCCCAAAATTACGGCCGAGCTTAGGCTCAGGGGTGTGCCCTTTCCTGCCACAGCTAGGAAGGCTGAACTTTATAGGCTACTTACTCACCAAGCCCAGGCCAGGGACTAGCTCTCAAGGACAACCACCAAGCAACAGCACGGCCACCCAGGATACCCTGGCAGAGATCTTGGTCAATCTACAGACCCTCAATAGCAGGCTATCTAAGGTGGAAAGCGCCATCTCCTCCCCAGGTACTTAGTCCCAGTCGCTTTCACGGCTGTACCTACTATACCAACATGCCCTCCTATACTCCCCCCTCCAGCACCGGGCACAGCCATTACACCATTTGAGTCACCAGCACACTCCATCCCTGACTCTATCAGGAAAGATATCCTAGACGGGAAGGATGTGTGTCTGGTGTCCTTGCTCATAGCCTCACAGGATGTACTTGAGAACAAGGCATTCAATTACGGTGATATCTCTGTGGTGCTCAAGACAAGGGATCCCAGGCTTAATCATCTGGTGGATTATCTCACCACAGGGTTCCCTAAAGGGTTTCTCACGGGTATTGTAGCCATTCCCCCAGGTACACTAGAATGCCCTAATCTCCAGTCAGCACGTTTAGACCCAGTCTCCATAGACACTCTCATTGCCTCTGAAATCACCATCGGTTTCATGATCGGCCCCTTCACCTCTTCACCATTTTCCTCCTGGCGCACTAACCCCATTGATATTGCTATTCACAAATATTCTAATAAAAAAAAAAGTCTAATTATTGATTTATCGGCACCGCACTCCTCTTTTTCCAAGCATAAACGCACTCATTCCAGCAGACAAATTCTCACTTCAGTACGTAACCATCGACGACGCCATACAGTCCATCATATCATCTGGTAATCGACCCTGGCTTAGCAAAACGGACATCACAAACGCGTTTAAATTACTACCCATGCACCCCTCACTCTGGCACTTACACGGTGTTAAATGGCGAGGGAAATATTACTTCTCTACTCGACTCACTTTCGGTTCTCGAAGCAGACCCAAACTGTTCGACATTTTCGCAGAGTCACTATGCTGGCTGCTTCTGAAAGTCACCAGGTGTCACTCCGTTATCCACTACCTCAACGACTTTTTACTAATAGAGCCAGGGTCACCTTCACCCACAGCAATCAGAAGCACTACTGCACTATTTTCCACACTTGGAGTCCCTTTGTCCCCAGCCAAAACTATAGGCCCCACAACTAAATTGACCTTTCTGGGGATAGAACTGGACTCGGTTAACCTCAGTGCTAGCCTCCCCCACGACAAACTGTCACGTTTGAGAGGGGAGATGACTTGTTCCTGCGGAATGATGTTTGCACTAGAAAAGAACTTCAGTCCCTTCTCGGATCCCTGAACTTTGCGATGCGCTTCATTCCGCAGGGAAGGTCTTTCATATCCAGACTCCTTTGCCTGCTGCACGGAGTTCCGGACTCTGGCACAGTTTCTTTGGACCCCCACGCCAAGGCTGACTTAGCTATATGGGGGAAGTTTTTGAAGGACTGGAATGGAATCTCCATGTTTATTCCCCCTCTCTCCACCTCTTCACCCATCATCTACACAGATGCAGCAGCCAATACCGGTTTTGCAGCCATTTTCGGGAACCACTGGTTCAGGGGCCATTGGCCCACTTGCCAGGATTCGGAGAGACCTCAGCACTATTTGAAATTTATCCCATTGTGGCGGCCGCACACACCTGGGGTCATCTCTGGTCTGGCAAGGCAGTCAAATGCTACTCTGATAACTCGGCAGCTTGCGAAATCGTGAACAAAGGGCGATCATCTTCCCTGACCATCATGCGGCTGATTCGCAAGCTGACCTGGTTGGCAGCATCCGGCCAGTTTTACTTAGTTTGTTTTCACATCCCGGGTATTCACAACACGCCCGCTGACGCTCTTTCTCGTTCTCAATTTCAGGCATTTTCTCAGGCACTCCCAACGGCTCACCTACAACCATCCAGGACACCACGGTTCCACAATCTAATCCTGGATTAAGCACACTCTTGAACCACGCTAGAGCACTCACCAAGCATTATCACCAAACACGGCTATCACTTACAATAGGGCTCTTAATATATTTAATAAATTCACTGCAGAGTTCGGTTTACAAGGTGACTTCTCTATTCAAACCATGGTGGCTTTTGCCTCTTTTTGCCACCTACACCTTAAACTATCTCACAACACCATTAAACTATATCTCACGGGGGTCCAGCACCACAGCCTCACCTTTTTCCCTAACAACACGCCCTTCCTGTCTTCATACCCCGTCAAAAAGGTTTTGAAAGGAATATCAAAGGTTTCACCTCCACTCTCTACCATTAGATTACCTATAGATGGGCCTATCTTCAGGTCACTTAGCAATCTCCTTGACACAGCCCCATTCGACATCAGCACAAATACGGTGATCAAATCTGCTTTATATCTCGCTTTCTACGGTTTTCTCAGACCTAGAGAGTTCACCGTAATTTGTCAAGGAGATACAAAGCTAAGTCTTAAAATATCACACCTCACTAAAATAGAGGATCACTACCAACTTTCGATCCCTACAACTAAAACCAACCGGTCACTACACCCTACTATAATTCTTCTCTTCCCTACTGATAATGCCTGGTGTCCGGTAAAAGTACTAGACCACCTACGGTCAACTCTGCACGGTCACCTACCGGACTCTCCGCTCTTAACACTACAAGGGCACCCGTTAACCACAGCAAAATTGATGGTTCATATCAGAATTCTGTTATCTAAGCTCGGACACAACCCGACTGCATTCTCTGGGCACTCCTTCCGTATAGGAGCCGCCTCTGCAGCCTCTAGCACTAACACACCGGTCCATATCATCAAGAGACTGGGGCGGTGGAAATCCTCCATATATACTGCATATATTCCACAGCCGAAGAAAGAGCTTCGCCAAGCTTTCAGGAACTTGGTTTTGTAAAAAATGCAATAAAGTTTGTATTTCTCGAATTTATCTTTTTGCCCTCTTTTATTTACAGGCCCACTCGTACGTTGGTTTCGGCACACCACAACCAACTTTGCTCACAGTTACTATCCATTACGTATTTAAATTCCGAGCACAAGTTAAAAGGCCTGAACTTGTGGAGGCCTGAATTTGTGGGAGGAGTAAGTCCCCTACTTAAACTCCCAGCCCCTACTCACCTCTGCCGTTCAGCTGATTGTTCCCACCCACCTACACCCTGTTATAATTACATTCTCCTTGGTGGGCCCTCTTTTATTTACAGGCCCACTCGTACGTTGGTTTCGGCACACCACAACCAACTTTGCTCACAGTTACTATCCATTACGTATTTAAATTCCGAGCACAAATATATATATATATATATATATATATATATATATAGATTAATACAAATCATTTTAAAAAGTATATATATATATATATATATATATATATATATATATTAATTCTACATATATATTTATGTAATATTTTTACATAATTAGATCATTTGATTAATTCCAATTTGTGGGACCTGCCTGGCAACCAAGGCCGAAAGACCAGAGAATTTAATTTGCTAGCACTATATTTAATCCTGTACCTTTCCAAGACACCATAAAACCTGTACATGGGGGTACTGTTTTACTCAGGAGACTTCGCTGAACATAAATATTAGTGTTTCAAAACAGTAAAATGTATTACAACGATGATATCGTTAGTGAAAGTTAAGTTTTTTGCATTTTTCACACTCAAACGGCACTTACACCGACGATATAATTGTTGTGATACGTTTTACGGTTTTCAAACACTAATTTTCTGGCTAATCATGGCAGCATCACTTATGGGTAGCTTCTCCCTTAGCATTCACAGGGCAGGAATTATTTAGGTTAATTAATTAGACTGATGTGTATAAAGAGTCCCTCCTCACCTTACACCTTAGTCTTTTTTCCTGTCCTTAGCAAGTTCTACAGGACTTTTTACATTTTGTTTTATGGCCACCTTCCTGTGTTTGTCGTGGGTTCGTTCCAAATGAAGTTCAGCCTCTCTTCATTTGAAGGACCCAGTAAACAGCCTGCATGAGCAGGACTCACTGGGTCAGGTTCAGTGTATGTACTGAACTGCTGCGTGGGAATTGGTGTTCTGAGGGAAACACGGCTACAGGTAATCAGAGAAAATGGGGTTGGTCCTCCTTAAAAATTCCCCTTGTTGTTTGACTTGCCCCTAGCAACTGGGGGGTTTGTTAAAAAGAGTGCCAATTGAGCCTGTAATATATGTTTATATATGGCTGCGTTTCAGCCCCAGCAGACATTTGGATTCTCCTGCAAGGAAATCAAGGGAAAAAAACAATAAATGCATTAACTGTTCGTCACCTACACCGCAAGGAAGAGATCTATGCAGGGATTGCTTACTGGAAGTGGCGGATGTCCCCGATAGAGTTTCTCCACAGGATGACCTTAAACTCTGGATTTCCCAAGCTATTGCTGAGGGCTTTAAGTCTACCACAGTGCCTTGTGGTCCGAGCAAGAGACACAGAGCGGAACCTCAGTCTTCCAGCTCTGCAGAAGTCCCTGACCTGTGGGAGGTCTCAGAGGATGATGAGGAAGTGGAATATACCTCCAGGTCTCTTGACTCAAAGTCTATTGATAGACTTATTACCCTTCTCAGGGACACTCTTAGTCTCACGGAGGAGAAGTCTGAATTGAGAGAGGCTGACAGGTTCTTTGAGGACCTAAAACCGAATAGACCTACTTTCCCGGTACATTCCACGATCAGGGATATGATCCTTCAAGAATGGAACAAGCCTGAAAGGAAGTCCACCTTGAAAAATAAATTCTCAAGGATTTATCCTTATTCTGCGGTTGACTGCAACTTATGGAATTCAGTTCCTAAAATTGACGCTGCAGTGATTCATGTGGCAAAGAAAACTACACTTCCCATTGATTCCATGGCATATCTGAGAGAGCCTATGGAGAAGCGTATGGATGGGGATCTCATAAAAGTCTATTTGGTGCTGGGTTCCGCCCTCCATCCGGCAGTGGCTCTAACCACTCTCTCCAGGGCCTTGAAAGTATGGCTCTCCAATTTGGAGGAAGACATTGATCGGGGTGTCCGTAGGGAACATCTTTTGGAGAGTCTCAAGGACGTTAGCCTTGCCACGACTTTCTGTTCGGAAGCCTCACTGGACATCACTTGCATGATTGCCAAAGGTATGGCTCTGTCTGATGCCTCTAGAAGGGCTTTATGGCTTCATTCATGGGGAGCGGACAATGCCTCTAAGGCATCCTTGTGTGGCCTTCAATTCCAGGGGGACCTCCTATTTGGTAAAATTGTGGAGGAGGCTATTCAAAAAGCTGCTGATGGTAAAAAAGCATTTTTGCCTCAAGTAAGCAGAAACAATTTTTCCTCCTCTTGGAAGACTAAGCGCTTCAAGGATCGGTCCTTTCGGGACAGCAGAAGCTATAAAACCAGGAAGGTAGTATTCCAGAAATTAATTATGGAAATTCTTCTCACACTCTTCTTCCAATAAGACTTACAGAGGAAGAGGAGCCAGAACCTTTGGGAAGACCTTCTGAAGGTCTTCAGGCCCATCTTTTATTTTTCAGCTTTATAATTGGACTGAGGTGTAAGGGGAGGAGGGACTCTTTATACCCATCAGTTTAATTATTAACCTAATTAATTCCTGTCCTGTGAATGCTAAGGGAGGAGCTACCCATAAGTGATGCTGCCATGAGAAATAGCCAGGAAAAGAAAATTACGTTAAGTTTGTCATAAATTTTCTCTAATTTGGGTTCAGCGAAATCTCCTGAGCATTACAGTACCCCTCATGTACAGGCTGTATGGTGTTTTCAAAAGGTACAGAGTTAAATATAAGGTTTGCGTTTCAGTTTTTTCACATTGAAATTCGCCAGATTAGTGAATACCTTGGGTAGTCTACTATTGCAAATGGTATGTCATTGTGGGATTTATTCTTATTCCTGGGCTACCATACGGTCTTAAAGGCAACGTAACCAATCTGGCGAATTTCAATGTGGAAAAAATGAAAAATTTAACATGCTATATTTGACCCCGTAACTTCCCAAAACACCATAAAACCTGTACATAGGGTGTACTGTTTTACACGTGAGACATCGCTGAATACAAATATGTGTACTTTATTGCAGTAAAAGCAAATCGTATTATGACATTCACAGTTAAAATGTCATGCAGAACTAAAACAATAACATTACTTAATTTCTCCCATTTTTAAAATATTTTATTCATATTAAATTATGTTTCATAGCTAAATATTTGATGATACATGAAAGCCCTATTTGTCCTGAATAAAATGATATATAAGAAGTGTGGGTGCACTTAATATAAAAGAGGTGAATTACGTTTGAACAGACATAGTAAAATTCCAAGTTTTGTTTACATTTTATATTGATCAAAACGTGTACATTTGGCTCAGTCCTTAAGGGGTTAAAACTCTTTCTTTTCTGTATGGAATTGCTATTTACAAAACATGAAAATAATTACAGTTTGTTGCAAATTTGGAAGCACGTCTGACTGGGTTTTTTGCCTTTTCTTGGATCAACAGTAAAAACATATGTGATTAATTTCTGAACTTGATGAACACAAGTCTCTTTTCAGCTATGTAACTATCGTGAACTAACATAAAAATAATGTACAGAAAGCACAATACATTAAAACAAATATTAAAATGTTCCTCTTGCCTAGCTGCTACTGCCAGAGCTGCTTATACCCTCTTTATTTCGATTATTTAGAGTTATTTTACTGATTAGTGATTTATTTATTTTATTTATTTTATTTATTTTAGTAAGAGTCATATTTGATTTGCATTGTGCCACTTCTTCATTTTAGGTAATTCCCTTAATACGTTGTGCGCAAATGACATTTAGTGCACTAGTGAAGCTAGCTTACACTAAGACGGACTGGTATATGTTTTCTACTCTTTTAGAAAACAGTATTCTAAACTGTGGTAGTGCTCATGCTGGTGGTCTTTCCCTTGTTCATGTACCACAGTAAAAAAAATACCCATGCTGTCGTTACTGCTGCTGCTCTCCCATTTTTCAAATGGCTTTCAGTGTGGTTTTGCCATGCCTGACTGAGTCTTGTGGTGCCTGTTACCTCTACAGATGAAGTTGGGAGAAGCTGTTGGGAGAAGCCACTGTTTTTTTCCACACTGAAGGATGGTCTTTCTACCAACGTGAGTTGGTATGGGCAATTGATGACCCACTTTCTCTTTCCACCCTGAGATAAGCTTTTCTACACATCGTGTCTGTAGCACGAATGACAGTCTTCCAGTGTGGAATAACACTGTGCCCTATCATCAGCTTATACCAGCTGTTTCTGCAGTGACAGCATGCACTGCAATACTCAACCAAACAGGTTAGAACCACTACACTGAAGCACATTTAAAAATAAATTGGAGCAGTAGCAGAAGTCATTTTAAAAACAATTAATGGAAAAAAGTAAGTAGGCATTTGTTGACCCACTCCCCCTTTCCACTCTTTCACCCGGGTTCAAGTTAAGTCCTTACAAGGGCTTTCCCACGCTATGCAATTTCAGTCAGAGTGCTTGACATGGTTGTCTCCATTTGTCCAAAAAAATGTCAACAAATTTGACAAAAGTTTATTCATCCAAAAACACCCTTGTGCTATCTCAGAGAGAGCCCATACTAGTTCCTTATCAGACAAATACCACCAAAAAAGGAAGTCTAGATACAAAATGTCAGCAATTCCTATCTGCATGAGAGATACATCAACCAGAGATGATTATTGTAGCTTTCATAAGCCTCATCAGTGAGGTGCTGTTGATAATTTGTAAGCACAATGAGCAAGGCAGTTTACCACTGCATAAGAGATACACTTCAGACATTTTTTTCAGCCTTGGTCAGTGAGGTATAGCTAATAACCCTCCAATTAAAGTGAGCATGGGGCTTGAGGAGATTTGAACATGAGTCTGACTAACATGCACGTGATTTAGTAGAATCAATTATTTCTACCTTTAAAAAAATGTTCTGTGCCAGTGGCAGCCACACAACCCTAAAGCATATAATATATTCACCCCATCCTTTGCAGTTGGCAACATTTCATTTTTTTTTTCAAATACTGCTCCTTTTATTTAACCCCAAACCTTTGATGATTGTAGCCTAAGAGGCAAAGTTTGGCTCTGACTTGTCTCTGTTGTGTTGCATGCTTAAAACTATGGGTTTTGTGATGAGATTTCAGGTAAAGTTTTCTTCTACTAGTCATTCCATACAAATAATGTTGGATGGTGTATTTGTACTCAACTACTCGTGTGACAATTATATCTTATGCAGGTCCTTTGCTGTGGAGTAGAGGTTTTATTTTGCTACCCAGACAAGTCTACAAGCAAGTATGTTGGAGATTATTCTTGGTCTGGATTTTGTATTGACATCACCAGTTCCTCTTAAATTCCATTTCTTAATGACTTTTATGAAAGTGTAAATTGCAAGCAGGAAGCATTTACTCATGTATTTATAACCTTTGTCACTGTGTAAGTGTCAATTATCTTTCTTCTGACCAAAAGTCAGCTGCTTATATGAGTCCATGGTCAATGAGTGTAAGCACAGCACCCTGAGAGGTTCAAGGACAGCCCCGTTACACTATATCAAGGTCTAATAAATCAGTTTAGATAATTAAGGTTCTGATACCTTACAAAAATAAATGACTACTGGATCAACTCAAAAGGTGCCCAAACATTTCCTGTTTTTTTTTCCTCTTTATCAGTTAAATCAGCAAATATTTAAGAATTGTGCATTCAAATGTGCAGTTCTATGTTGAATTTCATTTGATCACTGCAGAGGTTGTGTTAACATATTTTTTACTGGGAATATCAGGTCAGGTCAGAGGTGCCCAAATGTTTGCAGACAACTGTACGTCTATCTCTGATGACTCCTGGTATAGCAATAAAGACCGTCATTTTAAGTGATGTAGAACAATAGATTGCAATTGCTTTGTTTATGCTTTACTATGCAAGATTTTGCTCAGTAACCTCTGAAGAGATATGTGATACAGCAGTAGGATGCTGTAAATTTTAAAACATCATGTAAATAATCTAAAAAAAATAATATATATATATATATATATATATATATATATATATATATATATATATATATATAGTAACTTTCCTCTTATTTCAACTTTATCATCAATCATAATAACTGGCATTGTATCATTTGAATGCCAAAAAGTACTGCAGTTTAAAGCTGCTAAATAAATTTAATGTATCTTATTAGACAATGACACATAAATTATACATAACAGGCATAACTTCCATTCTGTAAAAGAATCTATAAAACTGTCTGAAAGTTTTCTGTGGCATGTACTAAGTTATTACAGCTATCTATCACACTTTATCTGTTGCATTTTCAATATGTTCTCATTCTGGTACTTCGGTTTCGCAGTTCTGCCTGGTAAATTTGTGTAATGAATTCAAAGTAGTCAGGTGGCTTGAAAAATTTGTATTGGTTTTGGCAAACTTGAAAGCTTTCGAGACTGTTTTCAGAAAAAAATAAAATATCAGGTTGAAACTTGATCACTTTGTACCTGTAATTTTGTTGGGATTACATAAAGTATAGCAAGTTAATGATTAAAAGGACATGCATCACTTGAATTTTTTTTTTTTTTTTTTAAATCAGCAAGCAAACACTTTAAACAACTATACAAACCAAAACAATTCAAGAAAAGTTTGTAATAGATGAGCATGACAAAGGCCCAGTTGTGGGCCGAAACGTTGCTTTTCATCTGCTATGATAAACCTGCTCAATGGCTTAATGTTGAGTGCCTGGGCCATCAATTATTTCCTGCAAATTACATATCTTGGGATCCAGGAGAGTGTAGTATCCATTATTGTAATTACATTTATAAACTTACTATAAGCTTTGTCAGCCTTTCTTTGTTGGGCTGCTCTCGCAGCTATAGGGATGTGTGTAGCCCTGCCTCTTACCCACCCATATCAGTTTCACACCAGTTGACTAATAACAGACACAGGACTTATTTGTGCAGCAGCAAGAGAAAGAAGCCTTCCTGTGTCACACTATAATCAGGCTACCTTTCTTGTTCCCCTGTCAGGATGTTGCAAGGTGAAGAGAACTTGTGTAAATGCATTTATCCAGCATTGAAAGGATAGGATGGTGATCGATTGGTGATAGATCAGTGTCTTCCCTGGAGTAAATCATATTTAGTTGCTTTTTTCAACCTTCAGGGTAAGGCTACTGTCACATTCACAGCTAAGGTTGTCTCAAGGTGATACATGTCCCTTTTGGCGTAGATGGAAAGCTAAAGAAAAGTAATTTCCTGTATGTATTATTGGTTGGTCTTCCCAAAAGACGTGTTTCCCCGCTACAGTCTGTAATGAATGCTGCCAGACTGATTTTCTTCTCTAGTCGGTCCTCTCACACCTCACCCCTCTGTCAGTCCTTACATTGGCTTCTTGTATCCTATAGGAGTCAATTCAAAGTGATAACCCATACATATAAAGCACTGAACAATTCTAGCCCTTCTTATATCTCTTCACAGATCCATAGGTATGCCCCCTTTTTGGTCCCCCCGCTCTGCCTGTGACCTTCTCCTGTCCGCTGCTCGCACCTGTGCAGCCAACTCGTGCTTACAGGACTTCTCACGGGCAGCTCCCTTCCTATGGAATAGCCTGCCTACCCCAAACAGACTCTCCCCTAGTCTTCAATCATTTAAGAAGTGCCTTAAAACCCATCTCTTTAGGAAAGCTTATGGCCTCCCACAGTTACCTCTACTTCACATACCTGTCTCTTGCTCTCTCCTAAAGGGCAGTACTCTACTCACTCCTCCAGCTCTGCTTCACCTCCACCTTATTTGATTGATATTTCTGTCCTAATGAGTTGTATACCCCACATCCTATAGACTGCAAGCTCGTTTTAGCAGGGTCCTCTTCAACCTATTGTTCCTGTAAGTTTTCTTGTAATTGTCCTATTTATAGTTCAATACCCCTCTCATATTATTGTAAAGCACTACAGAATCTGTTGGCGCCATATAAATGGCGATAATAATAATAATGGAGATGTAACTGCAGAATGTCCACATGAATCCTACGTAGAGAGGGTTGTTGTCACAGTAAAGTGGTGAAACTGATATTGTTTGAGGAGCTCGTATGGAAACAAATTAAATTTTATTTCAAAGTTAATCAGAAGAATCATTTGGCCCTGATTTCCCAAGATTATATTAAAGACTTGATATATTTTGAAGCTGGACACTGTGTATGAGTAATAAGGTACCATGCTTAGTAAATGTTAAATGCAGTACTTAATTCCTAACAGTTTTCAAATACAAAACACAAAAAGCCTAATTAAACCATATACATCTTGTTGTTCAAGATGTATTTAGGTTCCTGGCCAAAACCAGTTAGAAATCTTAAAAAGCTTTAAGAAAACAAAGCAAGTTAAAGAATTCAAGAATGTAAAACTAGATTAAGAAAAGGTAAGAAAATGCATGAAAGATTTAGCAAAACTAGATTGAGAAAAAGTAAAAAAATACATCAAAGATTTTGTTTTCATTAAAGGATCACTATAGGGTCAGGAACACAAACATGTATTCCTGACCCTATGGTGTTAAAACCACCATCTAGCCCCCCCCCCCCCCCCCCCCCCCCCGGGCTCCTCATGCCTCCATAAATATAGCAAAATCTTACTGTATTCAAGCCTGAAGCGGTAAATCTGCTGACATCATCAGAAGTGGTAGCCGGATCCAATCACAGTGCTTCCCCATAGGATTGTCTGAGACTGACAAAGAGGAAGATCAGAGGCATGATTCAAACACAGCCCTGGCCAATCAGCATCTCCTCATAGAGATTAATTTAATCAATAAATCTCTATGAGGAAAGTTCAGTGGATGGAGACACTGAATGTATAAATGCATTTTAGGCAGCTATGACCCAGGAAGGATCTCTAACAGCTATCTGAGGAGTGGCCAGTGAAGTTATCACTAGGCTGTAAGGTAAACACTGCATTTTCTCTGAAAAGACAGTGTTTACATCAAAAAGCCTGAAGGTAATGATTCTACTCACCAGAACAAATTCAATAAGCTGTAGTTGTTCTGGTGACTATAGTGTCCCTTTAAGCAAAAGGATCAGAATTCCCCTTTGATTTTAAGGGTGGAACTAAATGCCCCTAGTGTAGTTTGCCTCAAAAGATGCATTCACTTCAATGAGTCTGTGCCAGATAATGCTTACAGTTTTAAAACAAGCATGTACTGACACACATTTCTAAATATAAAACATATTTTTAAAATTTCTCAGAATTATCATTACTCATGATAAAATGTTTGTAATCTTATTTTGCAATGCAGTACACCATACTTATTTACTAGACATCATATTTTAGCGAAATGAAACAGAAACAACAGACTCTAGGACAAAATAAATCAAAGTAATGATAATTTTTACAAATTTTATTTGGTAAAAAATTTCAAAATCAGAATGTTCCGACTATTTTGCAATTTGATTTTATCAGTTTACTGCAAATCTTTAAGTGCATAAGCCTCAAAATAATTATAAGAAACTTTTCTGAACAATGACTAATTAATAGTTGCTTAAATATGTGGTATTCTTTGCAGTAATCTACATGGTTAGATGTGATACTTAAAAGTGGGAGTTTGGCTTCAGATGTAATCTTTAATCATGGGCATTTGTTACTTCAACACAATCTGTCAAGATCTATACATGCCATTTTTTGGGGTTTTTTTGTAATGATTTGTTTTTTTTTTTTTACATTTTTCCAGTTTGATAACTGGAATGTTTGTATTTCATAGTTAAAGTGTACAATAATACAGTTTGAGAATCCAAACCGAATGGTCTGCAGTTAGGGCAGGCCAATGTTGATTGGAAATATCTGAGTCATTATGAAGTATTGCATTGAGATGATATATTTACATGTTTTACATTATGCATCTTTAAAATGTACTATAAAGATTTTAGTATCCTAATAATCCCTTTTCCTGATTGTGGGTTAAATGCACTTTGATCTCAAGAGTTCACTTGACAGAAATTCTCTTGATGTGTGGATTGCAACTTGTAGTAATAACAATAGTCATGTATTATGTTATAATAGTAATGTTTGGAATTACACAAGCATAGCATTGTACATCAAAATAATTTAGCAACATCAAAGTTGAGAGTTTATAAATGGATAACAAATGAAAGATGGGAATCAATACATAGCTAACATACTGCATTAATTGTGAGATCAAGAGAGAACACACAAGAACAAAGTGATTTAGATTTAGATGTACTCCTAGGAAACACATAAAAAAAATGTAAAATGGAAATCCCACATCTTTGTAATCTTAACTCACTTCTCAAGAGACAACCACTCCTGCAAGAAATGCTCCAAGGCAAAAAACATTTGCTCTCCAAATCCAATAAAAGCCTTTTAGAACCAGCCCACTTCCATCCCATCTCTTTGTTGAATGTAGAATTTAAATTATATACCAAATTAAAGTCTGAACGCCTAAATTGTTTTCTGCCCAAACTGGTCCATTTGGATCACGTAGGTTTCATCCCATCCAGAACAAACATGTGACGGGGGGCGTGGCCAACCTAGAGACGGAACAGACGTGTTTCTGTGGAGCTCCGCTGAATCACACGAAATAATCACCTACCAAGACGAAAATAGCACCCGGAGAGAACCCTCCACAATCCCACCCCACCAGAGACAACATGGGGCGCAAACACCGCAAATTCCAAGCGCCTGAAATCACCACACAAAGAGACATTAGGCTCTCATTTGAGCGGCATGCCCCGCAAGTGCCGCCGAAAATGGCGCCCATGGAAGGCCGCACAGCAGACTCGTTGGAAGACTCCCACGAGGAAAGGGAAGCATCACCTAACTCTCCGAGGCGGGGAGACATTTACCGGGAAGCTAACTCAGACGAAGACTCGTCCCCAGCAACCAAGGGGGACATTAAACACATGCTCCTGGAAATGAGACAAATCTGGAAGTCGGACCTACGAGACATTAAGCAGGAAATGGGAGCATTACAAAACAAGCTCCAAGTGGTGGAGGAAACAGGCAAGGCCCGGGAAACCCGGCTACTAGCCACAGAAGGCACCCTGGATGGCTTGACTCAGCAGGTACAAAGATTACACCGCTCGGTGGCGACCCTCGAGGCCAGGCATAGACGCCGAAACGTGCGCTTGAGGGGGGTACCCGAGACCGTTAAAGGGGACGCACTTTTATCATACACACTAAAGCTACTTGCATCCATTGGCTTGCAGGGCCAAACAGACCCTACAATAATTACGGCGGCCTTTAGAGTCAGGAAAGCCCCGTCGGCACCAGAGGATGCACCCAGAGACACCATAATAGTAACCAGAGACACAGCCGTACGAGCGGCCATTATGTCACGTTCCAGAGAGATGGGGAGCGCGAAATTTGAAGGAGCTAATATTATGTTCTTTAGTGACATCCCCTTTGCTGCACTCCTAGAGAAGAGAAAGCTGGCCCCAATAGCAAAAAAACTGAGAGACAACGCGGTGAGGTACCGCTGGGGAGCCGATGGAACCCTGATGGTGTCACACGAAGGCAAAACCCTCACACTTACCTCGGCTGAGGATCCAGAGAAAATAAGATGCTGCACGGATGGAGAGCACCCGCCAGCAAAGTCAAACACTAATAACCGCACAGGAGAAGAGGGGGGAGCAACAGGGGAAGACAAGCTGAGGAAATACCCCAAGAATGACTACCCGGGAATTCGCAGACTGATCACAGCGGAACGCAGAGAGAGCAGAGTACACATGGATCCTCAACAGAGACTAAAACCCAGAGACTGCCTTGATTTCTGACTGCATGTCACTACCCAGATCCCCGCCCTTCACACGGGCCCACTCGCTCACCCTTCACCGGCACTGTATCACGGTCAATCTGGCCAGCACCATAGGCATATGCCAGAGGGAAACACCACCGGTCCAAACCTCACTGGGGTCTACATAGACTGTCCAACCTAGTACGCCCCATGCCCAATACACTACACGATATACTGCCCAGGATAGAACCCAATACAGAGCCCAGCATATTGTATATTGTATATCGATATGTCAAATGGTTGTTTCTTTTGAATATTGTTTCTCTCTTTTCTAACTTCCATACCCTGATATGAATATTTGCCTATGCGCATAAAATTCAATAAAATACAAATTTAAAAAAAAAAAAAAACATGTGACAATACCAGACACTCATACAACCTCATATCGGTGGCCAACCACAGAATAATTTCTACCCTATTCCTCTACCTTGACGCAGAGAAGGAGTTTGATTGTCTTCTCTGTCCTTTTTTATTTGTAACACTCAATACATTTGGTTTTCCACAACTCTTACCTTGAGAGCGCTCTACTTTAACCCAATAGTAAATCTTTAGATTCCCTACACTGCCCTCCTACGTTCACAATCCACAATGCAACATGACAAGGGTGACCACTGCCCCCTATTTTATTCACACTACCCTTAGAACCGCTACTTCAAACCTTGAGAGCTGATGACATGATTAAAGGAATACATATACGTCAAGAAGAATATAAATCAGCCGCATACACGCATGATATATTACCGACTCTTATAGAACCTGTACAATATCTACCACCTCTATTGATCCACCTGCAGAAATACATGGCAATATCTGGTTACAAGCTTAAGACAGATGTGCTGCCACTAAATATCTCTGAACCCGGTACTAAATGACCTTAGGCATTTTTTTTTTTTATTCCATAAATAAATAAAAGCTAAATTTTACTACTTCAACCAAGTACCAGGATTGTGATTGTTTCTACACCCATATCTACCTTTGCCACAACCAGCACCGGGCACTACAAAAGTCTTCTTGGAGTGCAAGCTACTACGATGTGTGTATATATATATATATATATATATATATATATATATATATATATATAAAACCCTTTTTTGCCCTGCTCCTGGCAACAAGCCATAGCTAGCAGCAGTTACACCTTCTTCTGTCGCTGACAGGGATCCTGAGCCTCCGCTATAGTTTGGAGATCGGGACATCTTGTTCTGATGCAGTGCCTCAACTCAGTGCAACTTTTATTTATGGGGAACCCACCCCACTGAGTAGATGAGTACCCTCCACTTAATACCTCAGAGACACAGGGCCGCCATCAGGGGGTGATAACCATAACGGTTGTCACTGGCCTGACGGCCCTGGGGGGCCCGGCTGTCCGGGCCCCACGTGTAGCACACGCTAATAGGGGCCCATCGGGTGGCCCACTCACTTAGGGCCACCCGATGGGCCCTGTATCTTAAGGGGCCCGGTCAGCGCTGCGGCCGTGCAATAGCGCGACCGGGCCCCTTTAAAAAAATCTCAGCCGCAAAGTACTGCTGTGAGAAAGTGGCCGTCACTTCCTCCCAGGTCCCTGCCCTCAGCGCCGCGCGGGAAGGAAGAAAGACAACCGCCGCTGGAGCCACGCCGACTCCCATCAGCCACAGCCTTCCACCTGCAAAAAAAGGTAAGAAAAATTAGCTGTATTTGTGTATGTTAGTATGTATCTATTTCAGAATGTATGTCTGTGTGTATGTCAGAATGTCTGTATGTCTGTGTGTCAGAATGTCTGTATGTATGTCAGTATGTCTGTGTGTAAGTCAGAATGTCTGTGTGTATGTCAGAATGTCTGTATGTATGTCAGAATGTCTGTGTGTATGTCAGTATGTCTGTGTGTATGTCAGAATGTCTGAATGTATGTCAGAATGTCTGTGTGTATGTCACAATGTCTGTCTGTATGTCAGTATGTCTGTCTGTATGTCAGAATGTCTGTGTGTATGTCAGTATGTCTGTGTGTATGTCAGAATGTCTGTATGCATGTCAAAATGTCTGTATGTATGTCAGAATGTCTGTGTGTATTTCAGAATGTCTGTGTGTATGTCAGAATGTCTGTATGTATGTCAGAATGTCTGTGTGTATGTCAGCATGTCTGTGTGTATGTCAGAATGTATGTGTGTATGCCAGAATGTCTGTATGTATGTCAGAATGTCTGTGTGTATGTCAGAATGTCTGTCTGTATGTCAGTATGTCTGTATGTATGTCAGAATGTCTGTGTGTTTGTCAGTATGTATGTGTGTATGTCAGAATGTCTGTATGTATGTCAGAATGTCTGTATGTATGTCAGAATGTCGGTGTGTATGTCAGAATGTCTGTATGTAAGTCAGAATGTCAGTATGTATGTCAGAATGTCTGTGTGTATGTCAGAATGTCTGTATGTATGTCAGAATGTCTGTGTGTATGTCAGTATGCCTGTGTGTATGTCAGAATGTATGTGTGTATGTCAGTATGTCTGTGTGTATGACAGAATGTCTAGTATGTCTGTATGTATGTCAGAATGTCTGTGTGTATGTCAGTATGTCTGTGTGTATGTCAGAATGTCTGTCTGTATGTCAGGATGTCTGGCTGTATGTCAGAAGGTCAGTATGTATGTCAGAATGTCTGTGTGTATGTCAGTATGTATGTATGTATGTCAGAATGTCTGTGTGTATGTCAGTATGTCTGTATGTATGTCAGAATGTCTGTGTGTATTTCAGAATGTCTGTGTGTATGTCAGAATGTATGTATGTATGTCAGAATGTCTGTGTGTATGTCAGCATGTCTGTGTGTATGTCAGAATGTATGTGTGTATGTCAGAATTTCTGTATGTATGTCAGAATGTCTGTGTGTATGTCAGCATGTCTGTGTGTATGTCAGAATGTATGTGTGTATGTCAGAATTTCTGTATGTATGTCAGAATGTATGTGTGTATGTCAGAATTTCTGTATGTATGTCAGTATGTCTGTATGTATGTCAGAATGTCTGTATGTATGTCAGAATGTCTGTGTGTTTGTCAGTATGTCTGTGTGTATGTCAGAATATCTGTATGTATGTCAGAATGTCTGTCTGTATGTCAGAATATCTGTATGTATGTCAGAATGTCTGTCTGTATGTCAGAATGTCTGTATGTATGTCAGAATGTCTGTATGTATGTCAGAATGTCGGTGTGTATGTCAGAATGTCTGTATGTAAGTCAGAATGTCAGTATGTATGTCAGAATGTCTGTGTGTATGTCAGAATGTCTGTATGTATGTCAGAATGTCTGTGTGTATGTCAGTATGCCTGTGTGTATGTCAGAATGTATGTGTGTATGTCAGTATGTCTGTGTGTATGACAGAATGTCTGTGTGTATTTTAGTATGTCTGTATGTATGTCAGAATGTCTGTGTGTATGTCAGAATGTCTGTATGTATGTCAGAATGTCAGTATGTATGTCAGAATGTCTGTATGTATGTCAGAATGTCTGTATGTATGTCAGTATGTCTGTGTGTATGTCAGAATGTCTGTGTGTATGTCAGTATGTATGAATGTATGTCAGAATGTCTGTGTGTATGTCAGTATGTCTGTATGTATGTCAGAATGTCTGTGGGTATGTCAGAATGTCTGTATGTATGTCAGAATGTCTGTGTGTATGTTAGAATGTCTGTGTGTATGTCAGTATGTCTGTGTGTATGTCAGTATGTCTGTGTGTATGTCAGAATGTCTGTATGTCAGTATGTCTGTGGGTATGTCAGAATGTCTGTGTGTATGTCAGTATGTCTGTGTGTATGTCACTATGTCTGTGTATATGTATATATGTATGTATGCCAGTATGAATGAATGTATGTCTGTGTGTATGTATGTAATGTCGGTGTATGCATGTGTAAGTCCTCATGCATGTGTGTCTGTATGTATGTTAGTATGTGTCTATCTGTCACTATGTATGCCTGTGTGTCTGTATATGTGTGTATGTCTCAGTATGAGTGTGTCAGTACGTATTCCTATATGCGTGTATTTCTGTTTCAGTATGTGTGTCTGTTAGTATGTATCTTTGTGTGTGTGTGTCTGTGTCCTTTTGTATCAGTGTGTGTTTTTGTGTCTGTGTGTGTGTATTCCTGTGGGCGGGATTTGGAGGCGCACCCTGTGGGCGGGATTGAAGGCGGGCCCCAGGGGGCCCAGACTCTGAGCTGAGTTAGGGGCCCCAAAATATCTGGTGGCGGCCCTGCAGAGACATGAAATAAATACAGACATGGAAATACACACTGTATTGTAATGTTAAACACAGTCACAAGAGTTTTTAGCAGCAGGAATGCAGACAACAAACTTCTCTTAATAACATTAATAACTACATCTGAACAGTTAAACTCCTAGGTACCTGCAGGTAAATTATGTGCACAACGTTGGGGCCCTTAGGTGTAGGTAGTGCTACCCAGGTACAGTTATAAGGCAGAATCCTGAAGCAATCCCTGGAGACAGTACCTTTGAGTGACTTCTGTAACTGCAGATATTTCCAGAGAGATCCAGCAGAATGTAGGACAGCAGCAGAACAGCAATGGCAATCCTTTCTCTTCCTTCTGCTGACAGGATGCAAGAGCTCATTCACACTCCTGCAGAAAGTTCCAGAATCTGCAGGGAGCTGAACATAAAATGACAAGTCTTCTAATTCTCCTAGCAGAGTGGTAGACCGTCTCCAACTTCTTGTAGTTGCAGTGCATTAGCCTTCTCCTGTTATTATCTCACTGTCCCAGCAGTGACAGACCATTGAAACAGGTAGGAACACACTTTCTTTATGGCAGACTCAGAGAACATGGCTTCTCCCCTGTCCTCTTCTTCCTGCCATTTTCTCAAAACTTTAAGTAAAAACAGTAAAATATAGCAGTCTGTTTATATATATATATATATATATATATATATATATATATTAAAATACACTTAGAATAATGGATTGTGTACATAAAAGTATATATAGTATATATATATATATATATGTATTTACAAGTATAAATATGTATAAATATATATGATCTAAGTACTTTTATTTAATTTAAAAACTATTTTATAACTCTATTAAACTTTTACAAACTTTTGTGCAGGCATGACGGGGACAGGCTAAGAGCTCAGGCAGGCCCCCTGCAGGCACTGCACAAGCTGGCTATTCCGGCCATGTGATCGTGAGGCCCTCGCGATCACATGGCCGGGGGGGGCGGATCAGCCACAAGGGTCTGCCTGTGTGTATGTCAGATTCCAGGCAAGTTCCCACATCACAATTGCCAGCGATCAGGTAATTGCATAGTTTGACGCGGACGTACCAGGTACGTCCGAGGTCGTTAACAACCTTTTTTGTCAGACGTACCTGATACGTCCACGGTCGGGGAGCGGTTAAAGAAAAATTCTGAAAATGATCATAAAAGAGGGCATTAGTTTAGTACAATATTGTGCTTAAAGAGCAACTATAGAGATAGAAATGCAAACATGTATTGCTTTAGTTTCCTTAGTTCCTTCCCCGCCCTCGCATTTGAGGGTTTGAAAGGTGAATATTGTTTACCTTTCAGTCCTCGCCATGCTACCTTACTTGTTGCTGCTCTGCCTCAACATTGATGCTCTCAAGCAATAAAATGCTTCCCCAACCATCAGGAAGATAGTCAGCACTAAAATGAGCACTAAAAGGCCACCCTTCATCACTAACATGCTGCTCTAGGAGTAACATTTGATATATAACTGAATTTTGCTTGATAATTGCATAGAAAACAACTCTAGTTGCTATTTTCCTGATAGCCAGCAGAGGCATGTTAACCCTGCAATGTAAACATTTCTATACCCACAGAACAACAATGTTTTACATTGCAGGCTTCAAAGGATAGAGGCACTGCACCCAGACCACTTCATTGAGATGTAGTGGTCTGGGTGTATTTAGTATTCCTTTAAACAATTCAATGCATATAGTATTCATATGTGCAAATGCAAGTACCAATGTGTTACCCAATTAGTTTTTAGAACTAATACATAGGTAGTAGACAATGTAATTTGTTTTTGTATTTGTCTAAAAATGGCAATCTGGAATATATTGCACACTGCATGCAAAGGCACAGACCCATCCAAAAGGTGACGGGTACAGCACCAGGTAAAGCATTGTATTCAGTAATATAATGAGATCACCATACTAAAAAAGTTATATTGACACAGCGGGAAATGTAGAGTTGATATTAGACTTGTACACAGTGTAAAAAAAATTCTTCCAAATTACTTCAGCCAAAAAAAAATAAAAAATTCAGGATGGATACATTTTGGCCTTATGGCAGTCTCGCTCCTCCGAATTTTGTTAATAAAAAAAGATTTGGCGGGCGGGGCCTGACCACTGAGAGCACAGGACGCAAACTTGTATAGCTCCTGCTCTGCAGCGCTAATCAAGCGGATTTTGGCGGCCCAAACGGGACCTGACCGGCCCAAAAGGACTTCCACCTCTATGTAATTCTCCAGTACCTGGTCAGTGCAGCAGGACTATATAGGTTTAACAAAACAGTACATTAGCTAACGAAGATGCCTTATTACATATGCCCTAGACTTGCTAGATAAATCCGTGCCTAGGCTACTTTCTTTAACTGCTTTCACTACTATAAAGGATATGCATGGTACTATTGGAACATTACTGGGTCTGCTCAGCTAAGATAGGACCACACACACTACTTACATACATATCGTATAGTTTAAACGTGATTGATGTTAACGCTTTCACGACTAAGCATGTTGATGTTTCAATTACACAAATGATTAAGCTTGGCCACTCGACTACCGATACATATAAGCGTGTCAACAACTACTATGCCTTTTCTTTCTGTTTTTTCTCTATGCTGGTTATTTTAGCTAAATCTCAATCTGTTGGAATAACTGTTTAGTTAAGCATGCAAATTATACAAAAAAATGTGCGAATTGTCACGCCACTGTTTAATCTTTGTGAATCCTGAGATACGCTGTTGTGGCGCTTGTTGATATGTCTGTAACCCCCCGCACTACAAAAATAAAGAATTAAAAAAAAAAAATGTGCAAGGAAATTATGCCACTACCTAATCTGTATATTCATGCATATATGTACCCTGCTGTGGCGTCCTAACAAAGATATTGTGCTCACCTGCACAAAAAATAAAGAATAAAAAAAGATTCAGAAATACAAATCAGACAACCCAAAAGACACACAAATTAACTAAACAGTGTACTGCAAAATATATGCATAATAAATATTATGTATATATTTTGCAGTACAATGCTAGGCACATTTTCCTGCCATTTGGCTCACAAATCAAGTATGAAATAGTAACCAATAGTGGGCATAAAAGAGGAGAAACTGTACAAAAATAAAAATCTTTATTTATATATTATATATTTATTACATATATGATATATAAATAAAGACTTTTTTTTACTTGTTCCTCTTTTTTTCTCTCTGTTGGTTCCTTATCACTTGTTAATAAAAATAACTTTTTTTGTGATGGTCCTCCAGTATTCAATCATGTTTTTTTTTCCTATCAGTCATCTTGTTTTTTGTCACCAAGGCTAAAATTCAGAATCAGGAATGAAAACGAACAGGCTCAGGCATTGCATATTTTGTTTGTTTTATGCTGCAGATACATTTCTGCTCAGACTTTGGGAGTTCAAATAAAACCGGATCGTCCCAAATTCTGGCGAAATTCAGTTCATAATAAAACAAATTGCCAAGTCTAGTAGATATCACGATAAATGCTTTTTTTTATTGATGGCATGTGGAAGTCGATATTTTTAAAGTGAATCAATTCAAAGCTAAATGATATGCATGTATTTTGAAAGAAATGTAGCATAGATGAAACAGCTGTAATGTGTAGCTAATTAGCTTAACAATAGCAAATGTTAGCGTAACATGAACAGCACGTTTATTGCATGTATTTGCTTATTATTGTTTGATTTAGCATACTAATTATTTGGATTATGTCACTTTCAATTAGCATGTCAATCTCTTAATATTACTTTTCGGGTTCCATGTTTTGTAATTGATTTATCTATGCATGCTAATAAAATTGTAGACAAAGGGACCACAAACATTATGAAAAAGGCATTGGGTTAGATAGTCATTAACTAACATTATTGATAAATTGGTTTCTGCATATGAATTACAATTTACTAAAAATACCTTGCATTCATCAGTCAGCAAATGACCCTTGATAAACTCCTGTCAGCTTTTGATGCCTGGGTGAAATACCTACATGAAATTATGTAATATGTATAGAACAGCAAAGCACCCATTTCTTTTTATAACAAATTACCATGAACAAGGCCAGATTTAAGCAAACCGTAAGTTGCCAAGAGCGTGTGGAGGATAGAGTGTCACATTTATGAAATTAGAGGAGAAATTAAAGGAATTAAAAAAAATGGAGTCATGTATTTTTTTCTTAATACCCATGTTCAGCTATGAACAGGAGTTCCAGGAAAGAGACTGTCCCTGTCCATTTCCTTTATGTGATGTAAATCTACTTTCATTTCATCTGCAACCTTCAAACATATAACCAGTGTCAGCACTTAGTAGATAAATCCCGAATGGCATAATCAGGGTTATCCACAACAAATTAAATACAAATAAAAAAAATATTTATATTTAAAAACATATACTGTAAAATATATAATAGTCAACAGTTCTAGGGTGATCTGTGTTGGGGGTAGTTTGCCAAATGCTGTAATCCACATCCAGTATAACAGTGTTCCTTAGATGCAATAGATGGATATGTATCAAAATACCTTAAAGGATACAAAATAATCCAATATAGTGTAACACTGTATTTATTTAAAAAACCCTCTCCCTTAGTCAGAAATCTTACAGTGAAAAGTTGTGGCACTCGTCTCCAAGAAACCACAAACAAGTATCAGTGTTGTAGCTCAGCAACGTTACCACTCTGTTCTCCTATTGCACAGGTTAGGGCTGCTCTCGAAAGCCGAAGTTCAGTAATCCCTGCCCAGAAGAATGCCAAAACCAGATGCTGCTACACTTTTACCAATTGCTTGAATACCGCGCCACTTGCACTACAACGCGTTTCACCCGCTAATATTTGGCAAACTACCCCCAACACAGATATTCCTAGGACACTTGAATATTATATATTTTACAGAATATGTTTTTAAAAACATGCTTTTTATTTTTATTTAATTTGTTGTGGATAACCCTGATTTTGCCACTTGAGGTTTATCTACCAAGCGCTGACACTTGTTAAATGTACTGTTTATGTGGAATTTGAAAGGAAGTTTCTGATGTGTATAGCGGCTTTTATTATTTATATATTAGTATTGATTTTATTTTTAGTAAGTGATTTTATTGCGCTCTCTTATTTGTTATTTATAACCTTCAAATAGAAATTGCTCTTGATGACTTTTGAATGTTGACCTTGAATGGTTTTGTAGTAATCATTATTTGTGACATTTTTGTAGTAATCTGTCAGTAGTCACCCATGAAACAGTGTAAACAGCTGATTTCCATAAATAAGTAATTGTCTGGATACAAAACAAAATATATTGATGATCTTGGTCACAGAAATACTAGTTCTTAATTCCTTTGGTATTTTTAAATATACCCATTTGTCGAAGGAAAGGTTAAATGCATTTCTGCTTTTTGTTTATCGAAAACTTATATTACTTGCTAGGCAGTAGGTGTGTCAAAAACAGACATTCCATTCATATAGAGTTGAGTAGTTTGCAAGTTTTATTAGACTATTGGGTAGAATGTTACTGCAGATCTGTGCAGATCTGTGCACATTCTGATATTCATTGAAAGTATTCCAACCAAACTTCCCAGGCTTTTAAATATTAAGTTTTCATAGCAAAAGAAAAACATAAAAATCAAAATGTAAAAATACATAACTAATTTAGTCATAAATAAAATTTCACTGCATGCAATAGAAATATAGATTCATCTGGTGGGCTTTCTATGTAATATCTTGCTTGCATCCACACGCCTCTCTCCATCCTTAATTGGTGTATCAACTGGGTCTCCACTTCTCTGTGTAATATCTTATGTTGTTTTTCATGTTACAATGAATTCAAAGTAGTTCACATCTGTAAAAGAAAAGAACAAACTTGTGATATATAGTTTAGTTTGATTAAATCAGGATATAATTAGTGATGTTCCGAACGGTTCGCTGGCGAATAGTTCCTGGCGAACATAGCTTGTCCGCGTTCGCCACGGATGGCGAACATATGCGATGTTCGGTCCGCCCCCTATTCGTCATCATTGAGGAAACTTTGACCCTGTACCTCACAGTCAGCAGACACATTCCAGCCAATAAGCAGCAGACCCTCCCTCCCAGACCCTCCCACCTCCTGGACAGCATCCATTTTAGATTCATACTGAATCTGCATTCTTAGTGAGAGGAGGGACAGTGTGCTGCTGCTGATTTAATAGGGAAATTGATAGCTAAGCTAGTGTATTCAGTGTCCACTACAGTCCTGAAGGACTCATCTGATCTCTGCTGTTTTTAGGGCCCTTTTTAGGGCTAGAATATCAGTCTGTTTTTTTTTTCCTGTGTAATCTAATTGCAGTTGTCTGCAAGCGTGTGTGTCAGGCTCACAGCGTATACTGTGCCCACTTGCCCAGTGCCACCACTCATATCTGGTGTCACAATAGCTTGCATTTAAAAAAAACAAAAAACTTTTTTGACTGTAATATAATAGCAGTCAGTTTCCTTCACACGTGTGCGTTTCAGGGCCTGCCAGGGCACAGTGTCACACCAGTGCAACTCATATCTGGTATAACAGTAGTGTACATTTAAAAAAAAACAAAAACATTTTTTTGACTGTAATAGATTGAATAGCAGTTCGTTGTCTGGAAGCGTGTGTGTCAGGCCTACAGCGTCTACTCTGCCAACTTCTGCCAGTGCACAGTGCCACTCATATCTGTTGTCACAGTAGTTTGCACGCATAGTACCATTAATCGAAAAAAAAAAATGACAGGCAGAGAGGCAGGCCACCCCTCAGGGGCCATCGTGGTCATGGTACTGTGATTCCCTTTGGCCCTAGAATAATGCCCAGTGTTCAGAGGCCACTTACCCTGAACTTGAAAAGTTCTGAGGACATAGTTGACTGGCTAACACAGGACACCCAATCTTCTACAGCTTCCGCTCGGAACCTTGACGCACCATCCTCCTCCAGCTTAGCTTCGGGCACCTCTCAAGTTACCACTCGCCCGCCTGCCGCCACCACCAACACTAGCACCACAGCCGCTTCACTTGATATGTCAGAGGAGTTATTTACACATCAGTTGGTAGAAATGAGTGATGCGCAAGCATTATTGTCAGAGGATGTAGATAACAGGGATATGTCTCAGTCAGGCAGCATTACACACATGGACGTACGGTGTGATGATGATGATGTTGTACCCGCTGCTGCTTCCTTTGCTGAGTTGTCAGATACAAGTGAAGCGGTTGATGATGACGATGCGTCCGTGGATGTCATGTGGGTGCCCACTAGAAGAGAAGAAGAACAGGGGGAAAGTTCAGATGGGCAGACAGAGAGGAGGAGGAGACGAGTTGCAAGCAGGGGGAGGTCGTAGCAAGGAGCTAGTGGCACAGTCAGACAGCATGCATCGGTACCCGGGGTCAGCCAGACAGCACGCCAATCAACGCATGCTGTTGCCACCACCAGAATGCCATCATTGCAGAGCTCAGCAGTGTGGCATTGTTTTTGTGTGTCTGCCTCTGACAACAGCGATGCCATTTGCAACCTGTGCCAAAAGAAACTGAGTCGTGGGAAGTCCAACACCCACCTAGGTACAACTGCTTTGCGAAGGTACATGATAGCACATCACAAACGCCTATGGGATCAACACATGACTACAAACAGCACACAAACTCAAAGCCGCCATCCTCCTCCTGGTCCAGCATCTTCAGCCACGTCAACCACTGCTGTCCTCCTTGCCCCCTCTCAAACATCCGCCACTCCGTCTCTCGCCTTGAGCAGTTCCTGCTCATCTGCCCACAGTCTGGTGTGTGTCAGGACATGTTTGAGCGTAAGAAGCCAATGTCACAAAGTCACCCCCTTGCCCAGCGTCTCACAGCTGGATTGTCTGAACTCTTAGCCCGCCAGCTTTTACCATACAAGCTGGTGGAGTCTGAGGCGTTCAAAAAATTTGTAGCTATTGGGACACCGCAGTGGAAGGTACCCGGACGAAATTTCTTTGCACAAAAGGCAATCCCCAACCTGTACTCGATTGTGCAAAAGGAAGTAATGGCATGTCTGGCACACAATGTTGGGGCAAGGGTCCATCTGACCACTGATACCTGGTCTGCAAAGCATGGTCAGGGCAGGTATATCACCTACACTGCGCATTGGGTAAACCTGCTGACAGTTGCCAAGCATGGAATGCGTGGCTCTGCAGAGGAGTTGGTGACACCGCCACGACTTGCAGGCAGGTCTGCTGCCACCTCCTCTACTCCTCCTACTCCATCCTCTTCCATGACCTCCTCGGCTGAGTCCTCTTCTGCTGCTGCGTCTTGCTCCACATCAACGGCACCTCCCCAGCTCCCCAGGTACTATTCCACATCCAGGATACGGCAGTGTCACGCCGTCTTGGGGTTGACTTGCCTGAAAGCCGAGAGTCACACCGGACCAGCACTCATGTCCGCCCTGAATGCACAGGTGGATCAGTGTCTGACTCCGCACCAACTGGAGATCGGCAAAGTGGTTTGTAAAAACGGAAGAAATTTATTGGTGCCAATGAATTTGGGCAAGTTGACACATGTGCCGTGCATGGCACATGTGTGTAATCTGATCGTACAACGCTTTGTGCATAAGTACCCAGGCTTACAGGACGTCCTGAAGCAGGACAGGAAGGTGTGTGGCCATTTCAGGCATTCCTACACGGCCATGGCGCACTTTTCAGATATCCAGCGGCAAAACAACATGCCAGTGAGGCGCTTGATTTGCGACAGCCCGACACGTTGGAATTCAACACTCCTAATGTTCGACCGCCTTCTCCAACAAGAAAAAGCCGTTAACGAGTATTTTTATGACCGGGGTGCTAGGACAGCCTCTGCGGAGCTGGGGATTATTTTGCCACATTACTGGACGCTCATGCGCAATGCCTGTAGGCTCATGCATCCTTTTGAGGAGGTGACAAACCTAGTCAGTCGCACCGAAGGCACCATCAGCGACATCATACCATTTGTTTCTTCCTGAAGCGTGCCCTGCGAAGAGTGCTGGATCAGGCCGTAGATGAGCGTGAAGAGGAAGAGGAAGAGTTGTGGTCACCATCACCACCAACACCACCATCACCACCAGAAACAGCCTTATCAGCATCGCTTGCTGGACTTGCGGCAAAGCTGGAAGAGGATTGTGAGGAAGAGGAGTCAGAGGAGGAAGTGGCTTTGAGGAGGAGGAGGAAGACCAACCACAACAGGCATCCCAGGGTGATCGTTGTCACCTATCTGGTACCCGTGGTGTTGTACGTGGCTGGGGGGAAGAACATACCTTCAGTGAGATCACTGAGGATGAGGAACGGGACATGAGTAGCTCGGCATCCAACCTTGGGGTCTTTTATGCTATCGTGCCTGTTGAGGGACACTCGTATAAAAAAGCTGAAGGAGAACAACCTGTACTGGGTGTCCACGCTACTAGACCCCTGGTATAAGCAGAAAGTGCCTGAAATGTTACCAAATTACCGCAAGTCGGAAAGGATGCAGCAGTTCCAAAATCAATTAAAAAGTATGCTTTACACAGCGTGTAAGGGTGATGTCACAGCACAACGGGAATCTAACAGGGAAGAGGTGAAAGTAATCCTCCTCCTCCCACGACCACGCCGGCTCGGACAGGACGCTTTACAGATGTGTTGTTGATGGAGGACATGCGGAGCTTTTTAAGTCCTATGCATCGCCACATCCCTTCAGGGTCCACCCTCAGAGAACGACTCGACCGACAGGTAGCAGACTACCTCGCCTTAACTGCAGATATCGACACTCTGAGGAGCGATGAACCCCTTGACTACTGGGTGTGCAGGCTTGACCTGTGGCCTGAGCTATCCCAATTTGCAATAGAACTTCTGGCCTGCCCCGCTTCAAGTGTCCTGTCAGAAAGGACCTTCAGTGCAGCAGGAGGTATTGTCACTGAGAAGAGAAGTCGCCTAGGTCAAAAAAGTCTAGATTACCTCACCTTTATTAAGATGAATGAAGGATGGATCCCGAAGGGACTGACAGTGGGCAATACATTCGACTAAAAAAGGCCTGATGAGGGGGACTACTTAACACACCACTACTACTTGGTGGCACATTAGATTACACGCGCAGTGCCCCAAATTTGAAGTAGGAGGACCAACTGATAGGAATAGTACTACTTAACACACCTTATAATAACGCAGAGAGAGGAGTCTGAAGAAGAGGAGTCAGAGGAGGAAGGTGGCTTTTAGGAGGTGGAAGACCAAACACAGCAGGCGTCCCATGGGCTTGTTGTCACCTTTCGGGGACCCTTGATGTTGTACGTGGGTGGGTGGAGGAAGACACCTTCAATGACATCAGTGAGGACAAGGAACGGGACATGGCTAGCTTGGTATCCAACCTTGTGCAAATGGGGAGTTTGCGGTTGTGCAAATGGACTGTTTGCGGTTGTTTGCGGTGCGTTAAACGGGGAGTTTGGTCTGTCACTGTGAAGCGGGCATAACCCTTACACTACCTGATCGATACAACATCATACCTGATGTTTTAAAGCACGTTATTCCAAACAATTTAGGAATGTTAGGTGATTTATGCCCTTTATGGATTAAAACCATACTCTGCATCAACTATGTAATTTTCCATGGGAGTTTTGCCATTGGGACCCCTCCAGCATGCCACAGTCCAGGTGTTAGTCCCCTTGAAACAACTTTTCCATCACTATTGTGGCCAGAAAGAGTTCCTGTGGGTTTTAAAATTCGCCTGCCCATTGAAGTCTATGGCGGTTCGCCCGGTTCGCCTGTTCGCGAACATTTGCAGGAAATTTGCGTTCGCCGTTTGCGAACGGAATATTTTATGTTCGCGACATCACTAGATATAATTCAAGGTTCCTTGCATAATAAACAGTGAAATAATGATAAACAGTAGACGAAAGAGCAAATTTGACGCATCACAATGTGAAAGCAAAGGTTCACTTAGAGCTCCGATATTATTAAAAAAAAAATGACTAGACACTGTTACTATATATCTATCTATCTATCTATCTAGTTTTGCTTGGAGTCTTGTCATGTTTATCTACAGTTCATCAACTTTCTGTTCAATCAAAAAATAAGTTCAACCTCAGACTACACTATAAGGGTATGAGATCACATATGAATAAGAGGACTCAAATTTTATAAAACAGACCAATAGCTAAAGTGCATAAAAATGGAGCCATCACAATTTTTCACCCAAGACAGCACACTTTAAAGGTTACCCATTATCACTGCTGCTCTTTGTCCTTGCCCTCAGGTCCTTTAAAAATGCCGCCAGACATTACCCTATTATGCAAAGGATGGTGATAGGAGATGATCACCATAAAATGGCAGCATATGCTGATGTATTATTGGACGCCAATCCAGAAATGTAATTTCTCGACATCATACTTAATTCGGCCAATACAGTATCCCCTCTAGAGTAAAAATAAACTATTTTAAATCAAATATAACATAACTGTATAAAAGACATGGGCTGATCCGATCTGTCATAGTTTCCAATTGCAATAATCTAATTTAGTCATCAAATACTTGTGTGTTTGAATAGTTAAATATCCATACCATGAAAATATTTTTACAGATGCTTGACATATTTCATAAAATCCTTGAAGAGCGGTTACTGCAGCATGTCTCTTGGTTTAGCATAGCTGAGCAACAATTATCGAACGTCTCCCTCAGTTACTCTATGTTTTTCAGACATTAGCCTTCTTTATTCCCACAACCTTTTTCACCCACCTTCATTTTATGCTGATTAGATATGGTTGGAGTGAAAGACATGCCAGAAATCTACTTGTCTAGCCTCACAGAAATTGGGCAGTCCCAGACTTCAGGTTATAATATAACTATTCCCATTTCAACTTTATTTGGCAGATGGGATGCAGTCTAAGACCCTGTTTGGACCCCAATTCAGAGGCAAGAGATTTACAGCTTAAGGCACCACTGCTGTACAGCATATAAAATGCAGGAATCAGGTTATAAAATCCTACATTTTGCTACAAAACAGGTAATAAAAGCTATAGACCATTTACTAGATAATCAATTGTTGCTCTATGAAAACTCTTCTGACACTTCTTATGGTGGTGATGCATCTGCATAGAGCAATAATTGGGAATAATTTAAATCATTAAAAGGTTTTCTGGCAATCCTCCCCTTTATGCAACAACTTAATCATTGTTCCATCACACAACTCCCACTGTATCTGCACAAGAAATAACATATGACCAGAATAGAATGGATCTGGAAACAGAGGACCACTGGTCTTTTAAACCTATGGTTTGCTCATACGGAGGAACAAAGACTTATGTAGATTACCAATGCAAAGTAAAATGAGGTCATAGATGATTTATGCTTCATTTAAAATGTACATATAGACATAGGTTTCCTTCACGCTGGTCACAGTTAAAGCTGTATTGGGTCCTGCCATTAGGGAAAGGCCCTCACAGGTCTGCAGAACACACCTCACACTCCCCCTCTTCCCCCCAACCTTAAATGCCTGAAGCGCTATTAAGATGTTCCTTATCTTTTTTTTTTTTTTTTTCATATGTATCACTAGTTTTGACTGTGTGATATTATGGATTGTGATGTTACTGGCATGTATGAAAGATCTGCTTTTTTTTCTTCACCAATTATTTAATAATTATTAAAATTAATAACCACTGATTTGGTTAAATTATCAAAGCTGATTCTCGTGATTCTCGTGATTTATGAGAGGAGCCAGCAGAATGCCCCTCGCATTACTCCATGTGTTACATAGTGAAGGTTAATAATTCCAATGTTTCTCATCTAAGAGAAACATGAAATTACTCTATTTATTCACCAATAGATATGACAAGACTTTACTCAAAATCTAGAAACATTAAAGTACCGGGGGTTATAATATTTACTAAAATGAGAATTCAAAGTGAATTCCAGGTGAATCTGAAAGATTGAAGGTCAGAGTAGCTGATCTGAAAGCATAGCTGACTGAGAGAATTTTTTCAGTTTAGCTGTTTTGACTTTAAATTTGACATTCACTCTGAGTTTACCTTGAATTCTCACTTTAGTGAATAAACCTGTAAGTGTATAATTATTTAAAGAAATTCTCCAGGTAGCAAATCAGCTTCATCTCAATGAAGTTGCTTTTGTGCCAGGAGGTCAAGGGATCTTTTTTACCGTAAGGGGCTAAACATTTTACAAAGACCCCAAAATTGGGAGGATGGCACCCATCCACCTTCCCATTGGTTTCTGACAATGGCCAAAGCTCCAATGAGGAGGCCTCAGGCAGGGAGTAGCTTGTAGACGGAGAGCATCAGCTGATGCTCTTGATCAAGCACTAGCTCCCCATTCAAAACTGTGTAATTGATGGGGTGCCTCGAACATCACTATCTTCAAAACATTTCAGTAAAAACTGTTTATAAGTAGTTTAACCCTTTAAGGTAACACGGCACCTTAAACATCCTGTCACCAGGGCCGGATTTTCCTATAGGCTAACAAGGCTTCAGCCTAGGGCCTCAAGATCAAGAGGGGCCTACATTCAAATTGTTAGCAAAATTAAAATTACACTATTCTAAAAACAGTGAACACTAAAACACTGAACCGAAAATAAGGAGAAATTCTACACATATGATATGACCAGTGGCGTACTAACGCGGGTGCGGGGGGGGGGGGGGGGCAGGGGAGGGGGCGGTCTGCCCCGGGTGCCACTTACTAGGGGGGTGCCCGGGGCAGACTGCAATGCCCCTCCTGCCGCGATCGCCGAGACCGGCGATCTGCAGCTCTGCAATCTGCAGAGCTGCAGACCATGGATCTCGCGTGCACTGCCCAATCAGAGCATTGCCGAGGTTACCACAGCAACGCTCTGATTGGGTCTCGCGAGATCCATGGTCTGCAGCTCTGCGGAGCTGCACACCGTAAATGAGGGCCACCGGATCACCAGGGACCCCACCGGACCACCAGGCAGCCCACACTGGACCACCAGGGATTTAAGGTAATTTTTTTAGTTACCCCCCCCTCTCCTCATCACCCCCCTCCCTCTCACAATCACCCCCCTCTCCTCATCACCCCCCTCCCTCTTACAATCACCCCCCCTCTCCTCATCACCCCCTTCCTCTCACAATCACCCACCCTCTCACAATCACCCCCCTCTTGCAATCACCCCCCCTCTCCTCATCACCCCCCTCCCTCTCACAATCACCCCCCTCATCACCAACTCCCTCTCACAATCACCCCCTCACAATCGCCCCCCCTCTCCTCATCACCCGCCTCCCTCTCACAATCACCCCCCCTCTCGTCATCTTGACTTTTTTTTAATTTATTATCCGTGACACATTTTTTAGAAAGGTTAGTACCAATCACAACATGTTTCATTTAACATATTGATATATATCACAGTAATGATGTATTTTAGTGTCTCTCATGTAATTTACAAACTTAAAAATGGGAGGTGAAAGGGCCTCATAAGTGGAATAGCCTAGGGCCTCTTTTCATCTAAATCCGGCCCTGCCTGTCACCATAACAATTTTATTAAGATGAAGCTGTTATGGTACACAGAGTGTTCCATTAATATAAACAATTTTTAAACATCTGGATTTTTGGAAAGAATGTGGGGAATTAGACCATATAAATTATATGTTTTTATCAGCTAAAGGAAGGAGAAAGGAGAAAAAATATGACATTTCTAAATATTATGAGTTTTGCTTTAATCTTTATCTATGCATTGTGTGTTTATTCAATAAACAGTGAGCTGTGAATCTGGCGACCAACTAGGAAAATGTAGGCTAAAAAGGTAAAGTTGTAAAAATGTCTAATTCATTCAAGCTGTACATTATTTCCTAGCTTAACTATTTTGTCCTAAATGTTTTACAACTCAGTTGTCAATGCAGAGTATCTCACTGTTTAGTAAATAAACCCTGCATGCTCTATGTATTTTTAAATGTGGGCTACTGCTGTCACGATTCAAAAGCAGCCCATTTCCTAATTGTCTTCTTACAGCTAACCTTGACACTGAAGATGTTTGCAAACTACATTTTCCAATGTATACAATCAGCCTAAATGAATTAAAAAAAACAGATACACTGCCAAGGTTAATCATCACTACATTATATAATAGAGCTTGAGTGCTGTGTATTATTGTTTTGTTTTTTTTCTAAGTTTTATACATGCTTGAGGTCTCGAGAAATGATGAACCATTCTTTCCTCTCTTACTTCCAGATCTGCAGTATCTCCCTCTGCCTTTATGAGCTCCAATCACTGACACTTCTAAGTGATTACTCCTGCCTAAGTGTTCAATTTATTCTCCAGCTCTGGAACTTGTCAGCCTAATTTACAGAACAGTTATCTCATCAAACCAGCCAATCAAATGTAGATGTGAGAGGTGGAGAAAAATCACAATAAAAATGTTTCAGCCCTTGTTATTCCCTTCATTCAAATTATTAATATGGCAATAAAACACAATTATGTGAAGAATATTTTTTTCTCTGTTTATTTTTCCTTTCCCCCCCCTTCTGATTAAATAGAAGCAATTATCCAAACATTTTTTTTAGTAACAAAGAGGGAGGAATAATTAATCACTTATTCAATCTTATTAAGATGTATATTATTATTTTCCTGATAGAGCTACCATGTTGACATTTCAATAATCAGCTTAATGAAGTGGTCCGGGTGCCTGGTCCCTCTAGGATTTTCCCCTTTTTTTATAAACATAGCAGTTTCAGAGAAACTGCTATGTTGGGTGCCTGGTCCCTCTAGGATTTTCCCTTTTTTTTTTTATAAACATAGCAGTTTCAGAGAAACTGCTATGTTTATAATAGGGTTAATCCAGCCTCCAAATCCTCTAGTTGCTGTCTCAATGACAGCCGCTAGAGGCGCTTTCGTGATTCTCACTGTGAAAATCACAGTGAGAGCATGCAAGCGTCCATAGGAAAGCATTGTAAATGCTTTCCTATGAGACCAGCTGAATGCGCGCGCAGCTCTTGCCGCGCATGTGCATTCAGCCGAAAGGGAGGATCTGAGGCGGAGAGGAGGAGGAGAGCTCCCTGCCCGGTGCTGCAATAAAGGAAAGTTTTAACCCTTTACTCTCCCCAGAGCCCAGCGGGAGGGGGTCCCTGAGGTTCCTGGCACTATAGTGGTCCTTTAAGACACGATTATAAAATTGAGCACTTATTAATGACTCTAATGCTAGCTAACGTAAGTAGCTGGGCTTAAAAATTCAAATGCTGAGCCATTAACCCCTTAAGGACCAAACTTCTGGAATAAAAAGGAATCATGACGTGTCACACACGTCATGTGTCCTTAAGGGGTTAAGCAAGCCTCAAAGTTACTCACCACTGCAAGTATAGAGGGTTCTTGGTAACTTGGTAAGAGGTGGTTTTCTACTTGTCAGTGACTAGTGTGCAAGTAGAAAGTTTGAAACCTGATAAGTCAAATACAGACAAGAAAAGAGGCAAACTGTTGTTGTTAAGAAAAAAAAGAGATGTAATACTAAAACATAACTTTTAATAAATATCAGAATAAAAATAAGACAACATTTCCAAATCGCCTGGTTCATCTTACTTGGCAGTGTTGAATTTAGGGACTGATGTAAACTATTTTTCTCATTGATTCACCTCCTACATGCTCTTCCCTCTAGCTTTGGGTATGTATTTTGAATATAGTGTTACAACCGTACATCACCAACATTGTAACTTACATCAGTTTTGAATTATCATAAGCATTAACTATCATACGGTTTTGTCTATTGCTTGTGCTCCTTATATGGCTATGCATATTCTTTGCATCTACTGACCTTATATATATTACCCACACTCCCTTATCTTATCCCTTCTCACATATGTATGGTTTATTTAGTTTTGTCTTATTTTTATTCTGATATTTATTAAAAAGTTATGTTTTAGTATTACATCTCTTTTTTTCTTAACAAGGACAGTTTGCCTCTGTTTTTGTCTGTACATTGAATATTAATGTTACCCTCTTCTCTGTCCTGGATTCTGATAAAACACCTTCCAATTCTCTTTTTGTCTGACAAGTCAAATAGAATACTTTTTTCATATGTGTTGGCAAATCATGCAAGACTCTGAAAATCCCGCTTGCATTGTATTCCTTTCCCAGTATGCTTTGCGTTGTCATGCCATCCACTTAAAGGAAAGTTGTGCTTTTGGCATACATTTAAAGAGGTGTGGTAGAGTAACCTAGTACTTTGATCGTACTCAAATACCTAATCCTAAATACTGACCACTATGTTTAACAGTTATCTCCCAGTTCAAGCAGTAATTCGAATCCTATCACATAAGAGATTTCCACTAAAACAGGATGCTGCAGGTGTTCAGTTTGCACTCCCTGATATAAGACATAGGTTAAGGCACAGATGCCCAAAAAGTAGATCCCCAGATGTTTTAAAACTATAGCTTCCGTTATGCTTTGTCATTCTAAAGGCTTGCCACAACTTCTGGGGATCTACCATTTGGGCACCCCTGGATTAAGGTATTCCAATATCCACAAACAGAGAAACAATTTGCTGTGAAGAAAAATATTCTGGTGTACCTAATGTAACACACAGGGGAGAGGAAGACAGACTGGCACTAAGCTGCTTAAAACCGAAAAAAAAAAAAAGGGATTCACTAAAAACCTATGTAAAAGTTAGAAACACTCTAGAATGTATTGTTCAAACTCCATGAGCTGGCTAGTGACTAATGGCTAAAATACTATGTATGGACAATCACAGTAGAATAAAATATGTGGAATAAAAGAGGTAAAATGTAATATGTGCTGTGCTTTTAAATGCTCGATATGTGCGGTGTCCCCTTTAAATGCAATAAGAGATCATGGATAAAAAACAGATAGAGGGAGGAAATGAATAAAGTGAGATAGAAGGAAAAAAAAGAGAAAAGGGATAAAAAAATATAAAGAGAAAAAATAAAACAAAATGGAAAAAGAGGATAGAAATGTAAATGTTAATGAAAAGGGACAATAGAATGAAATATGGTAAGAATAATAAATTGAACTCCTGAATGAATGTGCAGCAAATATGTACAGAACATGTATCTCAATCCCCTATATATAGTGTGGGGTAGATGATGGTTGTTCCAAATAATATACTTTGTAATATCAAAGATAAAAGTATCTAAATGTTTAAGCAACACAGTACATGGAACTGTTAGCTTTGGCGATATAAACAATGTATCGCTGTAGATTGAAGAAGATAAAAACTGGATATATTAATAAAAAAAAATTCCAGTTTATTTCACAATTAAAAAATATAAATAAAGGTGGTTAAAAATGCAAAAATACAGGTCAGATATAGTTCATAAGTGCATTACCAGACTTGTGTGAGTCAAATGACAATTTGCCAAAACTCACTGGATCACCTGCAGCATGGCAAATGTTACCTATCCCATCCTATGCACTTTGCTGCTTTTAGAAATGAAATTTTAGGAAACTGTTTCTCCATCAGAACTGCCATCTATTATGGAGAAGTATCCCAACCAGTAGTAAGGCTTTTCCATTACTCCGTGCTCTAATTCCCTTCTTTCAGATTCTTCAGTACAGATAGCATCCTTGCTACACAATTAGGTAAAAGGAAGCCTGTGACATTGAGAAAGGATATACACTCTTGAGAAAATCTCCCTACATAGATTAAAAGAAAAAAATCCATGTCTCTATTCGGTTTCTCCTGAATTGCGATTGGTCTTAATTTTGGGTGATTAAAGGTCTGTCTGAAATCCCAAATTCCGAAATGCTATTTGGACAAATCATGAAGCAAAATAAATGGACAACGGAGGAGCGTTTTTTTTTTTGGTGATTTGTGATTAAGAGTTCCGTCCATGGCGCCAAGATGACTGATGGGAAAAGAGATGACTGATGGTTAAGGATAGCCACTAAACATTGATTTTTATTCACAAATCAAGTGAGAAGTGATCAATGAAGGTGAAAAATAAGCAGCAAAAAAAAAAATTAACCACACATTATATATTTTTAATATATATATATATATATATAGTATTACTGCAACTCTTTTTTTCCCTTTATTGATTACTTCATTTTACTTGGTCTGTAAATTAAATGTTGTGAAAATGTGCTGCAGTATACTGCAAAATAAATATATAATATTTTAGTTAAGTTCGCAGATTGGCCCATTTTCACCCCATTTTGATTTGTCTCAATCATTTTTCAATAAATGATCATATTGACAAAATTAGTCCGAACCAAATACTCACATGGACGCATTTTTTATGTTTTTCACAAATTTATTAGGATGCATCGTTTTTGTTTTTTTGCTGAGCAGAGGTCAATTTATTATGATTGTGTTTGCTTGTTATGCAGATTCCCTGATTGACTGTACTTCCTTTTGGAGTGTGTTGCATTGCTTCATGACTCAATGCTTATATTTTATAATTTTACTTCCATTAGAAAAACTTCTATACTTCCTTATTTTACATTAATTCTACTTTAAGATATTCAATGTTCACTGATCATGGCCTGCCTGTAATTTATTTCTTATTATCTTTAATCCTATAATCCTTGATTATCACTTAGTCACAGTGATTTAAACGACTGTGGACAGCGCTCTCACTGAGTGCTGCATACAACTCACTTGTCACTAAATAGGGCCCCTGCTAATAGGGGGTGGCCGAGATATTGAATCCCACCTAAATTGTAGGATGTTCAATGCCATCCTGAATTCACATGTTAAGATTTCTATGATGGTATGGAACATTCTAAGGACATTAAAGACCTAAATTTGGCATAGGTAAACTTTTTGGAGCAAGACTCTCTTCAACTTCTTTTTGTCACAATTACCTTGTATGTCAATTAGCGTGTGTTACAACTAATTATAAAAAGGCAGCGGAATAAGCTGACGATACATATGTGTGTATTTCAACTTCTTGATATACATCAGCTCATAGTACTGAAATGTTAATCTCTAATACATTTCTGTTTAAAACCTTAAGTAAAGCAGCTTAAAAGCTAACCACAAGTCTAAATGATGGGATTTAGAGAAACTAACAGGGCAAGAGATACATATTACAGAGGGAATGGCAATACAATATACAAGTATATAAAAAAATAAAATTACACAGAAATTCTACAGATTCAGCAAAAGATGTAAGTTCAGAAGAAAGAGTAAACATTTTATTGAAATATGGATTCAAATCTTACAAAGTTTTGATAGACAGGATAATATTCTGTTAAAGACAGAAAAAACACTATAATAGGTACCAAGATGACATTATAAACAAAAGGTGAGGATAACAAATACAGATAAAAGTTCATTTTAAATGTTTATATAATATATGTGATAATAATATAAAAGTAAGTAGTGTCATATTGTTGAATCTTTTCAGAAACGCTCACTAAAAAGATATTTTAAAATAAATATCACAACTGGTCTTAAGGGAATGCTAGGAAGTAGCAGATGATAATGGGGTGGGAGGTTTTGTATATAAATAATCAAGTGCCATCTGCCATTGGTGCTAAATATTATACTTGGACGTGGCAAACAAAATGTGGTTTGTCTGAATCGAATTTTATAACAAGACACGGAGGCTCATATTGCATATCCCTTTCTTTAGTGTCCACCAATAGCAGCAAAGAATACAAACAGAATGAAAAAAATAATAATGAACATACAGTAACATAGGCCTCTCCCCGCTCAGGTCCCAGCATAATAGGCAGCACTTCCCTTCCATTTCCCTCTTTCTTTGCTGCTCCGACAAAAAGATAAGTACATGTCACATTTTGTCCTGTTCTTTCTATTGATATTGTTTAATACTGTTGTTTCTTATTGATTTTATTATTATTGATATTTATTGTTAACTGGTATTGTACTGTATAGCTTTATTTTATTAGTAACTGGTTTTATACTGGTATAACTTTATCTATTATTGATGCTGTTTTATTTAGAGTTCTTGCTTTATACTTCTATGTGTTTGCTTCTTGTGTCCAGGGTCCAGACCTTCCCTTGTTATGCTTTTCTGCTTATTACCCCTTTTTACCCTAAATCCTTTTTTCCTCTTGTCCTCCCTGTAACCCTCAGCGCCATTTTGCGCAAGTTTTTTCTCCTATATTCGGCTGTGTGAGTGTATGATTTAAGCCTATTCGGCTGATTCGTCACGCATACATACCACTCACCATTCGGCAGATAGCACCATTCGCCTGCTTGCCGCATTCGACTAATTTACGTGAACGGCTCATTCGCCTGTTTTACGTTTTTTCTTATACTTACCTATTTTGTCCGCGAATTCGCTCCTTTTATCTGCCGAACGTTCATTTTTTCCTTTCATTAACAAACTTTGCGAGATTACCGGTGGCCATTTTCTGACTTTCTGTCTTCTTCCCTACCCTGTGTCTGAGTGTGCCACACTAGTCTGGGCCCAGGTGAGATCGTTTTTTCCTGTTGCTTCTGTTTTGGGTTACTAACCCATACTATTTCTACTAGCTTACTAGGGATTTATTCCTACTATACTTATCATGCCTAAACCCAGACTAACTTCTGGTTCCCCTCCCTCTGGGGAGTCTGATACCCCACTCAGTAGGGATGAGGCCCCTGTCACTTCGTGCAATTCACCCACTCTGACAGACAGAACCACCCACTCTGATGGGGCACAGTTCTTAGCGCTACAGCGCTCGGTGACAGACGCCATTATGGTGGCCATGGGGTCCATGTCATCTACCCCATACTATTTCTCAGGCCCTCTTGCCACGTCCTTCGGACGAGCACTATTCGGGCTCCACGACGCCTCTGTCGCGTCCTACTGTGGACCCACAAGGAGAAATACCCAAGAAGGCTACCCATAAGTCTAAACACCCCTCTGCATCCAGAAACACCATGACTGGCGTACCTATAGTCGCCCCAGAAAGCGTGTCACACCACCGCAAAAGAGCCTTTCCGCGCCAGGCAGAACGGGCGCGGCTATGGAAATGTGCCAGTTAGAGAGCGACTCCGACTAAGAAATCGGGTCAAGTGAGGAGGCTAAGATTGAGTCGGACGGTGACTCTGATGTGGATGCCGCTGATACATGCTTTGACCTCCTTTCCTCTGCTCAGGCAGAGACGTCCGGAGGTGATACAGGGACTAGGCACTCCGCTACTGCGAGGTCCACCCTCGTGGATCCGTTGGTTGTCCCACTCTTCGACCTGGATGAGCTACACCATCCAAGATTGGCAGAGTGGCTCCCGGCCAACCACGTTGCCACGTATATAAAGTATTGGGTATGGCGCCCTCTTAGCAAAGCGGCCCGCATCAAATTGAGGGCGGAGTGTCCAAGGCCTGTGGTGCCCAATAAAGTCTGTGACACTCCTGAGGTAGACCCCAAGATGACACAGTTTCTCACAAAATTGGTCTGGAACCCCCGTAAGGGGCTTGAATCTGCCTTACAATCCTGCCAGGATAAACATCTGGATATATTCGGCCCTCGGCCAAATTATTTGAGTTGGCGGAAGACGCCAGAGCGGAGAACCGCATGGTTGACCCTGAAGACCTATGTGGTTGGGTCCAGAGAGCAATCTGTATTGCTGGGAGCATTAATACCTCCCTCTTGAGTGAACAGCATAAAGCCATCTTATTTAAGATCAAACCTAAACTGGCCAATCTCGCCCTCACTGAAGCTGGTAAGGACGCCCAAGGCTTACTCTTTGGCGACTCCTTTATTAAAGATTTAGGGCGTCTTGTTGGGGCATTTACAACCCCGCTGGTGTCATAAGCAACATTTTCCTGGTGGAAAAGAAAGGCGGTCAACTGAGGCCCGTCATAAATCTGCGCCCCTCAATGCCATAGTCCAGTACCGCCATTTCAAGGTGGAGAGTATTCACCTGCTACGAGATCTTCTCCTTCACGGAGACTGGCTAGCGAAGCTAGATCTCAAAGACGCATACCTGACGGTACCGATTGCAGTGACATCCCAAGACCTCCTACGCTTTCACTGGCAGCACAAGACTTGGCGGTTTACCTGCCTACCCTTCGGCCTCTCCTCGGCACCGTGGTGCTTCACAAAGCTACTACGACCTGTGATGGCCTGGTTACGCAGTCAGGGAGTTCGTCTAATCGTATACCTAAACGACATCCTCCTCATGGCTCAGGAGCACTCCACTCTCCTTATCCACCGACTGCTGGCCATAACTGGGAAAAGTCATGGGAAAAGTCATGCCTAACCCCCGCCACTCGCATGGAGTTCCTAGGATTCCTCGTGGATTCGGGGAAGGCGACGCTGAGCCTGCCGATGTCCAAAATTCGTTTCATCCGCAAAGACCTACGCAGGGCCCTCAACCGGCCCCAGCTCACCTTGCGACAGCTTGCACGACTCATCGGCCTACTGCGACTCATCAAGACTTTGACGGATGCCCCGCGGGACAACACCCCTTAGTGTGCCGACTCCTCAGGGGCTCTCGATTCTCCTGGCCACCTAGGCCTCGCTACTCCACGACCTGGGATGTGTCCGTTGTGTTGTCCTTCATCTCATCCTGGCCCGCTAACTCAGCGCTCTCCTTAAAACAACTATCAGCCAAGTTGGTTTGCCTGCTCTGCCTTGTCTCATGTAAGAGAGTCTCGGATGTCAGAGCTCTGGACTTTGACGCCAGGTCGTACACCCCGGACGGGGTAACGTTCAAGATCAGTCGACGGATGAAGACCTCTATCAAATCGGTATCCTACCCGAGTTTCCCTACCTCTCCGGCATTGTGTCCAGTGGCTTGCCTACGCGAATACGATAATCGCACAAAACTTCACCGTTCCGCTGTCTCTCCACAGTTATTCTTATCCTTTCGTCCTCCTTTCCGCCTGTCTCTAGCACCACATTGTCACGCTGGGTGAAGTGGTTATTGTCCCAGGCGGGCATTGATACCTCGGCCTCTCCAATGATAACTGCAGGTGCACATCTGTAGGACCTTATGAAGACAGCCGATTGGTCAAGGGAGTCTACTTTCCGGGAATTTTACTTTCGTCCGGCCCCACATACATTCACTGCAGTAGTGGACCAGCTTTAAACTTGCAATATGAGCCTTCATGTCTTGTTATAAAATTGCATGATTTTGCTATTACATGACGAAAAGTCATGATTTTATTAAAGACATGGAGGCGAGTATTGTCCCACCCATGTTCTATTTCTAATGTTATATAACTTTTTCCCACCCAGTTTGTTGAATGTTGCAACGAGTCACATTGAATATGTTGGTACGGTAAGTGGGGCCGTGTCGTAATGGTGGTGTTTATGTACATTATTTGATAATCACTCTGAAGTGTGGGACTGTATATATGTGGGATTTTTCCTCAGTTTGACTTTGACATTGGTTTCAAGTATCGACTCTAACCTGTCGGCTCCTGTTCCTTTATGTTTTCACAGCCTGATCCGACAAGATGGCATGCCATTATTAAATTATTCAGCTTGTGAGGACTCCCCCCCCCCCTGCTGATAACCTTTGGTCCTATGATTCATCCGGTCATGCTTCCCTTTGTTGTTGTTGAGTTATCCTCTTCAGTTCTAAGTTGTCTACTTATTGGACTTTATCACTGTTCTTGGTTTGGACATTATTTTCTACGGTCGTATCTTCAGAAAGAGGGAAATGGAAGGGAAGTGCTGCCTATTATACTAGGACCTGAGCGGGGAGGGGCCTATGTTACTGTATGTTCATTATTTTGTTTTTCAGTCTGTTTGTATTCTTTGCTGCTATTGGTGGACAGTAAAGAAAGGGATATGCAATACTCTCCTCCGTGTCTTTAATAAAATCATGACTTTTCGTCATGTAATAGCAAAATCATGCAATTGTCTGAAAAAATGAAAATCTGGTTTAGATGAACTGAAATACAGCCATGTGACGTTTTTGTTCAGGCAAATTTCGTTCATGCAGTCATTTCAGGAAAATTATTCAGGAATCAAAATGGTTTGAAAATTAGCTTATTAATGTAATGCAATGCAAAAACAGCTAAAATATTTGCTAGCCCAATGGTTACTCAATACCAGGCATTGCCATAAGTATATAATTATTATATATGTTATATTAAAGTATATTTATTTTATATATATAAATATGTATATATATATATATATATATATATATATATATATATATATCATATTTCAAAAATATTACGCAAGATAACTTGTATAATGATTGTTTTTTTATTTTGCAATTTTGTACATTAATGAAAATAAAGGAGTGGCAGAAGCAGGAGTAATTTTTATTTGGAAAAAGGGATTTTGTTAAAAAAAAATGGAAGGAAAAGGTGAGTAGGCAAACTCCCATTCCCATAGTAACACCCATTCCACCATGAGAAGAGACATGTTTTCCTATAAATATTGAGTTTGTAGCTTGAAGTACTGTTCTCCAGTGCAAATAAAACTAAACTTTAAGATTTATTTTGTTCTAAACTGCAATTCATCTGAATTTGGCTGATCGAGTGATTCGCTAAAAATCTTATTTCTGAAATGCCAAATGCCAGAATTTCAGAACAAACAACTCACACACAAACTTACTTGTTTTGATTTGTGGTTCAGACTTGCGCCAGAAAAAGGAGGCATGGGATGGAGACATTTATTTTGTTCTGGGGGCAAAAAGGCAGCTTAGTGTGCTATGAGGGGCAATAGGTCTGCCCAAAGTAGTTGACTGTATCTCTTGTTCAATCCAGAGATGAAAAGCGAAAGATAATTGATTACTAGAGAATATCCAGTAGATTTGGAGATCTACTGGGCCAACCTGCAATTCTGTCAACCAATTGGGTGATCGGAAGAAATTATTTTTTTCGAAACACCACGTGCCAGCATGTAAGAGGAATTGACTTGCAAGAACATACTCAAATTAATTTGTGATTCGAACTGTCATTTCTGACACCAGAAAAAAGGGTGATGGAATGGATAAGTATGGATAAGTGCCTATCAGATACCCTTAACACCAGTGATTTTCAAGAATATTAATACCGGCTTTGTAACTTTTCATTACTTCATGAAACATGTGAGTTGATTGCTTTAATTACCACTATTTGATATTATTTGTCATTGTTATTGGGGATGGTATTTATATAAGTTGTGACACTTGTTAAATTAGACTTGACAGAGGCTCATGTAGGAGTCGAAACATTGTCGTTACTTTTGTACTCCTAATAAAGACTGCCTTTTAAAAGAAACCATCAGGTGTGCCCAGATATCTGTACCTACCATCATTGGATTGCTTTGGGAAACTGGCCCTCCCTATTTGGAGCACCCTGGAGGAAGTATTATTCTTGTGTGGTTTCATTGAAGGAAATGGTGGCACAGGCTATAGGTCAGCCAATGCACTTCATCACAGATTTATGGAAAGCTGCTAGTTGCTAGCATGCCTTCTTCTCCTTGATGGCACACCAGTGGCATCCCATGGTCCCAGGGTACATTGGTGGGGGCTGTTGATCTCTCCTGCTACATGCTGAAGTGATGGACAAAAAGCACTCATCAGAAAACATCTTACAGGCTTGACTGTAATAGATGTAATAGGCGAGTGCAGGGGCGTACCTAGTGCATTTGGCACCCGGGGCGGACCCTGAGTGTGGCACCCCCCCCCCCCCCCCCATAATAAAAATGTAAGAAAACACCCACATTTTTTTCAATGTTTTCAATAATATTTATTGCTCACATTTGTAAACTGCTTGTAAAATTTGTAAAATGCGCCAGTTTTGTAGAAGGGGGAAGACCAGTGCTTTTGTAGAAAGGGGCTGGTGAGAACCTTATAGAAAACTCCTGCCCTGCCCCTTTCTACAAAGCCCCTTGTCTCGCCCTTCATATAAAAACGCTGCACCCCGATCACATAAATGTCATACACTCCCTACACATAAAAACCCTGCACCCCAATCACATTTCATTCACTCCCTACACATAAAAATCCTGCACACCCCCTTAATAAAAAAACCTGCACACCCCCTTAATAAAAAACAAAAACGTGCACAACCCCTCTTAATAACAAAAAACCTGCACACCCCCTTAACAAAAAACAAAAATCTGCAGTGCACATCCTCCCTTAATAAATAGAATACTGCAGCCCCCTTAATAAAAAAACCCTGCACCCCCATTATTTAAACCTCCCCCTTTAATTCTTTAATCCACAGCCCCCTTTAATTAATCCACACCCCCTTAATTAATACACCCCCCTTAATTAATCCACACACCCTTTAATACACCCCCGTTAATTAATACACCCCCCTTAATTAATCCACACCCCCTTAATTAATACACCCCCTCAATTAATACACACACCCCTTGATTAATCCTCACTGCCCCTTAATTAATACACCCCCCTTAATTAATACTCCCCCTTTAATTAATACACCCCATTAATTAATACACCCCTTTAATTAATCCTCACTCCCCTTAATTAATCCTCACTTTCCCTTAATTAATACACTCCCCTTAATTAATACACCCCCCTTAATTAATCCACACCCCCCTTAATTAATACACCCCCTTAATTAATCCTCACACCCCCCTTAATTAATCCACACCCCCTTAATACACCCCCTTAATTAATACTCACCCCAATTAATACACCCCCCTTAAGTAATTAATACACCCCCCTTAATTAATCCACACCCCCTTAATTAATCCACCCCCCTTAATTAATCCACACCCCCCTTAATTAATCCTCACACCCCCCTTAATTAATCCACACCCCCTTAATTAATATTCACCCCATTAATTAATACACCCCCCCTTAATTAATACACCCCCCTTAATTAATCCTCACCCCTTTAATTAAACCTCCCTCCCCTTCTTTAATTAATCCATTATCCACCCCCCCCCTTTAATTAATTTAGCCCCATCACATAAAATGACTACTCACATTTTGATGATGCCTTGACCGCCTGAATATCCGTGAAGGCGGGCTGACGGCGCTGCGCACGACGTCATCATGTTGCGCGACGTCGCGGCCCGCAACACTCCTCCCCCTTCTCCTTGAATTAAGTCCCGCCGGGCGCAAAGGTGCTGCGGCTGTGTGCAGCCGCAGCAGCGTAATGATGGGGGGTGACACATGACACTGGACGTCATGGCACCCCCCTAGTCAGTGGCACCCGGGGCGGGCCGCCCCCCCCGCCCCCCCCTTAGTACGCCACTGGGCGAGTGCTTGACTGTAATAGATTGAATAGCAGTTCGTTGTCTGCAAGCGTGTGTGTCAGGCCTACAGCGTCTACTCTGCCAGCTTCTGCCAGTGCACAGTGCCACTCATATCTGTTGTCATAGTAGCTTGCACGCATAGTACCACTAATAGAAAAAAAATGACAGGCAGAGGCAGGCCACCCCGCAGGGGCCGTCGTTGTCATGGTGCTGTGATTCCCTTTGGCCCTAGAATAATGCCCAGTGTTCAGAGGCCACGTACCCTGAACTTGAAAAGTTCTGAGGACATAGTTGACTGGCTAACACAGGACACCCAATCTTCTACAGCTTCCGCTTGGAACCTTGACGCACCATCCTCCTCCAGCTTAGCTTCGGGCACCTCTCAAGTTACCACTCGCCCACCTGCCACCACCACCAACACTAGCACCACAGCTGCTTCACTTGATCTGTCAGAGGAGTTATTTACACATTAGTTGGAAGAAATGAGTGATGCGCAAGCATTATTGCCAGAGGATGTAGATAACAGGGATATGTCTCAGTCAGGCAGCATTACACACATGGACGTACGGTGTGATGATGATGACGTTGTCATCAGTGAGGACAAGGAACGGGACATGGCTAGCTTGGTATCCAACCTTGTGCAAATGGGGAGTTTGCGGTTGTGCAATTGGACTGTTTGCGGTTGTTTGCGGTGCGTTAAATGGGGAGTTTGGTCTGTCACTGTGAAGCGGGCATAACCCTTACACTACCTCATCGATACAACATCATACCTGATGTTTTAAAGCACGTTATTCCAAACAATTTAGGAATGTTAGGTGATTTATGCCCTTTATGGATTAAAACTAGACTCTGCATCAACTATGCAATTTTCCATGGGAGTTTTGCCATTGATCCCCCTCCGGCATGCCACAGTCCAGGTGTTAGTCCCCTTGAAACAACTTTTCCATCACTATTGTGGCCAGAAAGAGTCCCTGTGGGTTTTAAAATTCACCTGCCTTTTGAAGTCTATGGTGGTTCGCCCGGTTTGCCCGTTCGTGAACATTTGCGGAAGTTCGCGTTCGCCGTTCGCGAACGGAAAATTTTATGTTCGCGACATCTCTACTTATGAATAAAATGATATATAATAATTGTGGTTGTACTTAATATGAAAGAGGTGAATTACGGTTGAACAGATATATAGTCAAATTCCAAGTTTTGTTTATGTTTTATTTTGATCAAAACGTGTACATTTGGCTCAGTCCTTGAGGGGTTAAATGTAGCCTAACACTATTCTGCTAACAATTAAAATGGCAAGAGGTATGTTCAGATGTCTTTTAACAGAATACTGCATGGATGAGTTAGTGAGGTAGCAGGTAGGAAGTGTGCAGGGCAGTTATAGAATAAATGTAGAGAGTGCAGTCCAGGGATCTGACTCTTCCATTGTCAAGGGCATGGCAGATCCGGGGTATCTCTTGTCCTAGTAGGCATTTTAGCATTCTTGCTTCCATTCTTGGTGGGAAGGCCATCTTGTGGGCAGGGGGATCAGAGAAGACGGTGCAGTGGTGAGTGTTAGGGGTGTGGCTGTCATGTGCCAAACCTGCATGGTCGCTTTGATGAGGAGATGTGGAGCGGCCAGTCATCTTCCCTGTTGGTGGTCTAGCCAGGGGAGGACGGAAATCAGTCTGCCTATTTGTGTCGACTCTACTTTCTTCCAGAGTTTGGATACTCCCTGTTTGGTCCATTCCATTATACGTTGCATATATATGGCTCTGTAGTACATTCTATGATGCACTGTACGAGTAAGAAGTGTACTGAGTGCCTGGGCGAATTGATCCATACAGTGATCATTCTTCTCTAGCTTTCTCTCACAAGCAGTTATGTGCTGACACAATTCTACAGGATCTATGGCCATGTAGTAATATCAGGATTACTAATTGATACAGGACGTAGGATTGTACCACACTGTGGACTAATAGGTAACGTATTACCGGGTCTTAGAATGGCCGGACTTAACGTACCAAAGAATAGTCAGGATACTTGCCGAGGTCAGGGGACACAGAATGAGACACAACGATAAGGGAAAGCCAGAAGTCAGGGATACCAGTATACAGGGAAGTCAAACGAAGCAAAAGTCAAAAACCAGAAATAAACGCTCAGGAACACACTCTCGGACAGCCATTAGGGAAACCACGACAGGGCATTGATGAAAAGTAAATTTGAGTTTAAATAAGTGCTTTACAATTCCGATTGGCCGAAAACTGCCTCTGATCCCAAAACGTGCGCATGCATTTCCCGTGTTACGTCAAGGACACGCTGACTTCATCGGCATTAACGTGGCAGGACATGGGGGTATAATTTGGCGTTTATCCTTAGTGGCCGGCCTCCATTAACATGCTGCAAAAGTTAGTCATACAGACGCACGGCCGCTGGGCGCAAATAAGGTGAGGAGGAATATGTCACAGTATCAAAGAGGTGTTCATTGCTAAGGCCTGTAGGGGAATCTTGGTTCCCTCTCGGGTTCATAGAATCATGGGAGTTGTAGTTCAGCAACATCTGGAGGGCCGGAGTTTAGGGCAGGGCCTGACTGGCTCACCGGGATACCGGAAAATTTACCGATGGCTAGCAGGCGGGTGGAGAGGACCTCTGCGTATTGTTTGTAATACCGCGTCGGCAGTCAATCTGGCCCTGGACACTTCCCAAGCTTTGTGGTTTTAAGAGCCCTCTTCAGTTCTTCTGCCATGATCGGTTCCGCTTGGTCTGTCACTGCTTCCTGTGTGAGGTGTATACATAGGCGAGATTCCGGGTATTGCCTTATGCGGACTGTCCTGTCTCCTGCGGCCGTCTCTCCTATGTGTGGAGTGAGCGAGGAGAGGTATGCGTAATATTCCCTAGTGGTCGCAGCTATTTCCGATGGTAGGTATTTCAGTTGCCCGTCCATGGCTCTAATCTGGGGATGTAGGTTGAAATCCTCTTTTTGGTTATAATGTGGCATTTATTGTCATTTATTGGCATTCGTGTAGAAGAAAGATTTAGAGTTCAAGTATGCCCTTTGGTAGTTTGCGTTTAGGATGGAGGCACAGTTAGCTGGGTCCAGTCAGCGGGAAGCTGTGTCTGTTTGTGACGGGTTTCTAACAACTGTATGTCTGAGAGTAGGGTCAAGAGGCGTGTGACTCTGTCCTGCTTCAACGCTGTTCCCTTCGCTATGAAATGGCCTCATATAATGCACTTGTGAGCCTCCCACAGGCAGAGGGGAGTGACGTCTGGTGTGTCGTTCTCAGTAAAATATAGTGTGAGTCGATCTCGAGCCTCGAACCTCGCCAGTGGGTCATTCAAAAGAGTCTAATTCATTCCCCAGTTACGGCAAGCTATTGTCATCATAACAGGGGTGTGGTCTGACCATGTTGCGGTGCCTATTTTAGTCCGTCGTATGTCAGTTACGTAGTAGTGTGGGAGAAAGAAATAGTTAAGCCTAGAGTATGTTGTGTTTGGGATGGAGAAAAAGGTAAAATCCCTGTCATCTGGGTGCATGGCTTTCCAACAGTCTACCAGACGCTCTTCTTGGAGGGTCTTTGTAATGGTGGTCCGGATGTGTTGCGGTACTGCCGATGACCCTGAGGATGTGTCAAGGGTCGGTTGTAGTGCCACGTTCAGGTCACCGTAAATATCCGGCACCCCTCGGTAAACCCCTTGATCACCTGCAGGGCAGTTCATATGAATTTATGTTGCCGTTTGTTTGGGACATAGAGGTTAGCAAGAGTGTATGTACGGTCTGCGATCTTTCCCTTAACACAAACATAACGTCCGTTGTCATCTCGCATCACGTCTGCAGGTGCAAAGTGTAGTGACTTGTGGATCAGGATGGCTGTACCTTTGGACTAGCCGTCCGAATTGTTGCTAAGGTAGCATTGTGCGTAGTGCCTATCGGTCAGTCTGGGGGTCTGGACCTCCCTGAAATGTGTTTCTTGAATGAAGACTATGTGGGATTTCTGACTGTGAAAGTGGCGCAGTTCGTGTGAACGTTTTTTTAAGGCATGGACTCCATAAGACCTCTGAATGTGTCCTGTGGTATCTGGCATCAAGACACTAGCAACAGATCTCTTAAATCTTGCAAGTTTCGAGGTGGGGCCTCGATGGTTTGGAAAATTGTTCCAGGACATCACCCACAGATGCTCAATTGGATTGAGATATGGGGAATTTGGAGGCTAAGGCAACACCTTGAACTTTTTGTTATGTTCCTCAAACAATTAAAGAACAATCTTGCATTGGGTGCATTATCCTGCTGAAAAAGACCACTGCCATCTGGGAACACCATTGCCATGAAGTGGTTTACGGGGTCTGCACAAATATCTAGGTTGGTGGTACATGTCAAAGTAACATCCACATGAATTCCAGGTTCCAAGGTTTCCCAGCAGAACATTGCCCAGAGCATAACATTGCCTTCGCTGGCCTGCCTTCTTCCCATAGTGCATCCTGCTGTCATCTCTTTCCCAGTTAAATGACACATTTGATCTAAAAGAATATATGAGTTATCATACCAGGCAACCTTCTTGCATTTTCCAGGGTTCAATTCTGATAATCAAATCCCCTTTGAAAGCACTTTTGGCAGTGGACATGGTCCATCATGAGTACTCTGACTGAACTGTGGCTATGCAGCAAACTGTGATGCACTGTGTATTCTATCATCTGTGTGATTGGACCAGATGGGCTAGCTGCCACTCCCTACATGCATCAGTGAGCCTTGGGTGCTAATGACCGTGACACCAGTTCACCAGTTGTCCTTCCTTAAATCACTTTTGGTAGGTACTAGCCACTGTATATTGGGAACACCCTACAAAACTTAGTTTTGAAAATGCTCTGACCCAATCGCTAGCCTTTTCTGTCGCTGGCACTTGTAAAAGTCTCTCAGATCTTGTCACTTGCCCATTTTTCCTGCTTGCAACATATAACATTCAAGAACTTACTGTTCACTTGCTGCCTAATTTATCTCATGACTTGATAAGTTTCATTGTGACAATATAATAAATGTTATTCACTTCACCAGTCAGTGGTTTTAATGTTGTGGCTGGTCAGTTTACATATATAATTTTAGACTTGCACAAGTCCTGTTCTGAGGTGCTGAACAAATCAAATGTATGTTAATTGCTGGACAAATGGATAGCTTATTTTGGCAAATCATAAACTAATTTATGTTTTTTTCCCCCCAGTGATTAATAATCATTTGATTTGTTCAGTGTAGCTGAACAGGAAGTGTGTACAAGTTTATACAATATTTATATTGCATGCTCTGTCTGAGTACAACACTCCACATAGAGATCTGTGAGTTTTGTGGGCAAAGAAAAAGGTTATTAATTTTCCCCAGATCAAACATTGCCAGCCTCTGGTTGCATCTTTTAAACTGATCACCTGTTAACCTAAACTGTCCTTGTATCTTGACTATGTTTTCATTCCTCCTTATTACCTGATAAGGAACACTGGCTTTGTGTGACAGATTTCAACTGCTTCCCCTCTCTGGTAACATGCTAACTTGTTTCCTCACACTTCAATTTGTCCTCTGAACTTGTTTGCTAATTGGGTTCTACATTCAGAGAGTATGTCCTTCCCTCTATGCTATGCCCTTTCCTGTGATTCTTGGGTGGAAACAAAATTCCACCACTGATTGGAATATATCTTCCTATGCCTTTCTGATTCTGCTCCTTTCTTGTATTGGGAACCATACTAAAGGAATCCCAGCTTCTTTCCTGAGTAAAAGCAATTTTTCTAGAAGGCAACACCAGTAACTTTTTTTACAATCTGATTTTAATGCTTTAAACAGACTTTTAAGGCTTTTGCTAACAATATTGCTAAAAGTGTTCAATCTACTTTCTGTACATTGTGGAAATCAGGAAGTTGGTGTAGCGCCTAAACCATGCTTCCCCAAACTCTGGCCCTCCAGATGTTGCTGAACAACAACTCCCATGATTCTTAAAATATAAGGAAGCGGTGTGGGGATAAAGTGCTTAAAACGTGCAGGCTAGCCACTCCAAATAAGGGATCACTCCCAATCCCAAAAGATACACAAATACAAAAAGGGTATAGTTCCCAAAACATATACCAAATGGGGGCGCCACAGTCACAAAACGTGTATATAGTTACCATACATATTCAATGGAAGACATATAAAAAATATAAAAAGGAAAAAAGCATATATGGTGAAGTATTTAATGGCACAGTAAAATGATAAAATAACAATATGTACAATCACAAAGATGATGGCACAAAGTGACATATCAATTTGTGCAAACAAGCTTGTCAACCCCTCATGGGTTAAGTCCCCTTTAAATACAGATCCGATGTCGATGCCTTCTGATGGTAAAACTTTCTCCTTCCAAATGTGTATAAGAGGATGAACCAGGCAAGGACGAATGGATAAATGTAGAATCTCTGGGTTGACACTAGCAAACCTCTCCGCTCAACGCGTTTCGTCCCGAGGACTTTCTCAAGAGCTGTAAGTCCTCATGTATTTCCAGATTTTTAAATCCTTAAACTCGCGCGGCTTTTTCCGTGCGTGCATGCGCATTACGGCAGATGTGACAATGCACGTCACCGCGCATGCGCGCACATCCAGCCTGGAACGTGAATAACTTTATTGACAATCTATGCCTGAGTACATCTGTCGGAACCAGACCACCTGATCTGACCGACAGCAATGAGCTACTAGAATGTGATAGAATAGTGTCCTTAATACTTTCGCATTATATTTAAAATAGTGCATTCAACAGTTTTGAGTGTACATATTGTTATTTTAGCATTTTACTGTGCCATTAAATACTTCACCATATATGCTTTTTTCCTTTTTATATTTTTTATATGTCTTCCATTGAATATGTATGGTAACTATATACACGTTTTGTGTCTGTGGCGCCCCCATTTGGTATATGTTTTGGGAACTATACCCTTTTTGTATTTGTGTCCTATGATTCTTAGCCTAACTATTTCATTCATAGAATCATGGGAGTTATAGTTCAGCAACATCTGGAGGGACGGAGTTTGGGGAAGCCTGGCCTAAACAGTATTTATCAGGGAGTATATAATGACAAGAAGAGAAAAAGAGCAGAAGAAACTAATAGTGCAGTATGTAAAACTGAAGTTGGTATAAATATGATAAATACAGTGCACTCACACTTTATGGAGATTCAATGCAGCTCCAACTTATGCACCTAGATAAGTATAAAGTGCAGTGCTGATTCTTCTTTTGATCATGTTAATGGGAGTTATCCTCATAGAAATAAAATAGATAAAAATCGTAGTATAATGTAGTATATTCGGACTATGGAGCAATCATAAATATAAATATAAAATGTACACGTCTCCAAATCAGCATATGAAGTGGTATGATCCCCACTCATGGATATGAGTGTAGACAAACTTTCTCCATGGGAGTATATATATGAAAAAAAACAAATAAAACCACAATAGTGTACACCGTAAATATGGAGTGTAAAATACAATAAAAAGATTTTAAAAAAAACTACTCACATGTTTTAGAGCAATGTACAGTTTGCTCAATCCAATACGCTTAAGTGGTATTATCCCCATCAAGGATATAGTCCAAAGATCCAGCAACAGCAAAAGCAGGTCCAATAAAATAGTACTTTAATGTTAATAAAACAATAAAAACAAATAACAAGGTAAAAATAGATAAAACAATATGTATAGAACACTTAACTTATTTCTTAAACATGTAACAAAACCAAAACATAGACTTTCTCAAACGTGTATCGTGGAAATACCTCAAGATAATAAACCTAGTTATTTGACGTTCAGTCTGTCTGCCAAATCTGTGCAACCAAAAGAAGCATTCTCCAGTAACATGTGTACTAGTTCTAGTGCCTGAAGCATACATTTTTGCACTTTTCATCTTATAAATGTTTTCAGGATACGATGAAATGTGTATTTTTTTTTCCACAAAGATTCCTTTGTTTAAATAATTTCCTCTGAGCTTCACCACTAACCAGAGGTATTGGGCATCCTTAGACCCTCAAGTGAATTATGCTAGAGCACTCTGACCCCCTATGGTCCTTTTGTGAAGATGACCATCAGGAGTAGCAGACCATAGTTATGAGAAAGGGGGCTTGGCCACCTGCTTTATTTTTAATGTTATATATAACATATATACTGTATATAACTGCATATACATATATACACTTGTTTCCCTGTTCCTCTGATCTAGGGTGAGGAAGGGGTTAATCCTTTATCTTTTTTCCAGCGCCAGGCTCCCTCGTGCTAGGGACTCTCCTCCTCCTTTCCCGTCATCGGCTGAATGCGCATGCGCAGCATGACCGCGCGCGCATTCAGCCAGTCTCATAGGAAAGCATTCTCAATGCTTTCCTATGGATGCTGGCGTCTTCTCACTGTGAAAATCACAATGAGAAGCGCAGATGAGACAGCCACTAGAGGCTGGATTAACCCTAATGTAAACATAGCAGTTTCTCTGAAACTGCTATGTTTACAGCAGAAAGGGTTAATCCTAGATGGTCTGGGTGTCTGTAGTGGTCCTTTAAGTAATTTTAAGGCAAACAATAAAAAATGCATGCCAGATACTTTACAGAAATAGATAATGTCACACTACACATCATTAACAATACATTTAAGCAACTACAAAGAAAGGGGACATATCCACTACTACTAAATTGTGTCTATAAATATCGGTTGGGTATATAACACATTGTGTGAGCTTCATTGATTCACACTTTTGTGCAGAAAAGAGTTTTTGGCTTATTATATTTTGGAATTTGTATTTAGGTTTCAGGATATAAAAGATTTCATGCTTTCTTATACAAAAGGTGAGGTCAGAAAAAGTATTAAATGGGAGTCAATTTGAACACTACCTGCAAGAATTCTCTCTTATTTATTTTTTGCATTGATGTATGTGAGTTGAACACCATGGGGTAATCTGGCTTTTTAACTTTTCCATAAAGAGTGCTATTGAATGCTCTGTCTTTTATGTATCCAAACACTATCTTTTCTGAGAATCAAAAAATGCAGAATTTCTAAGAATTTAACCTTAAGAATTTTTCATAAGAAAAAAAAAATACGGTAAGTAAAGGAGAAAGTGTTGGTTTTAAAAGATAGTGAGAACTCTCTATTGATTTTAGGAAATTCTATTATGTTCACAATGCTATGCGAAATATATAAATGTCTGACAGCACTTTTTCTTTTGTAGGTTTCAAACCTACTTTTCCCTTGAAATTATCTGCTATATTATTGAGTTAGAATACACAGAAATTCAATGTTTACATAGTGAGATTTTGCAGAAATCTTCACTAATATATTTGACCTTATCTAATGTTTTTCATTAAGACATCTCTAATATTATGGATTAAGCCCATAGGAGAGTTTCTATCTGCACACAGAGATTTAAAGTGGTTCATTAAATCAATAAAGTGTTGTCATTACTATAGGTGTTAATTAGACGCATTTAAGGATATAAAGTAATATGCACTGTATAGCAGCGTAACTTGCAAATTGCCTCTCGAGCGTGATATGTGTATAAATGTGTCTTGATTATAATCTGCCAATTAAAAATATTCTGATCTTTCTCAATTAACAAGCCACATCAAATCTTTATACAAGCTTGTAGTAAATAGGAACATTGAAATCCACTCCACTTTTTGATCATCATTACTGTTAAGTGAGTGCTGCAACTGCAGTTAACCAATTACGCTATTGATACACTGTATATGGCATTTGATGTGTTATATGACCCAGATTTGACGAAAACTGGGGTTAATTTCAGGGTATTTATTTGCTATCTTAGACATTCTAGTAAGAACAGGATATCCTATAATTGTAGTTATAGGAATGAAAGATAGTGAACAGAACAGAATGTCTGAAATTACATCTATTATTATTATTATTATTATTATTGCCATTTATATAGCGCCAACAGATTCCGTAGCGCTTTACAATATTTTGAGAGGGGGGGGATGCAACAATAAATAAGACAATTACAAGAAAACTTACAGGAATAATAGGTTGAAGAGGACCCTGCTCAAATGAGCTTACAGTCTATAGGAGGTGGGGTATTAGAAACATTAGGATAGGAAATATCAAGTAGGAGTGAAGCAGAGCTGGAGGAGAGAGCAAAGCACTATCCCATAGGAGAGCAAGAGACAGGTATGTAAGGGAGAGATTACTCTGGGAGGCCATACGCTTTCCTGAAGAGATGGGATTTAAGGCCCTTCTTAAATGATTGAAGACTAGGGGAGAGTCTGATGGCAGTAGGCAAGTTATTCCATAGGAGAGGAGCCGCCCGTGAGAAGTCCTGCAAGCGTGAGTTGGCCGTACGGGTGCGAGCAGCGGTCAGGAGGTGGTCGCGGGCAGAGCGGAGGGTACGAGGAGGGGCATACCTCTGGATCAGTGAAGAGATATAAGAGGGGCTGGAATTGTTCAGTGCTTTAAATGTATGGGTTAGCACTTTGAATTTACTCCTATAGGATACAGGGAGCCAATGTAAGGACTGGCAGAGGGGCGAGGTGTGAGAGGACCGACTGGATAGGAAAATCAGTCTAGCTGCAGCATTCATTACAGACTGTAGCGGGGCAGTACGGCTTTTGGGGAGACCAATCAGGAGAGGGTTACAGTAATCCATGCGGGAAATTACTAGAGCATGGACAAGCTCCTTGGTAGCATCTTGCGTAAGAAAGGGGCGGATGCGGGCTATGTTTTTGAGTTGGAACCTACAGGACTTGGCAACAAACTGGATGTGAGACTCAAAGGTGAGACCAGAGTCAAGTATGACGCCAAGACAGCGCGCTTGTAGGGATGGACTTATGTGGATATCACTGACTTGAAGGGAGAGTGAGAGAGGAGAATCAGTATTAGGAGGAGGAAAGACAAGGAGTTCAGTTTTAGAGAGGTTAAGTTTGAGAAAGCGTGACGACATCCAGTCAGAGATGGAAGAGAGGCAAGCAGTGACACGTTGCAGGACGGCCGGGGAGAGGTCCGGTGAGGAGAGGTATATCTGAGTGTCATCAGCGTACAGGTGGTAGTTGAATCCAAAAGAGGCAATACATTTTCCAAGAGAGGCAGTATAAAGAGAAAATAGAAGGGGACCAAGGACAGAGCCTTGGGGAACTCCAACCGAGACAGGGCGAGTGGAGGAGGTATCCTTGGAAAAGGAGACACTAAATGAGCGTTGGGAGAGATAGGAGGAAAACCAAGAGAGGACAGAGTCACAGAGACCGAGTGATTGAAGAGTTTGAATTAAGTAGCCTATCTAATTAAGTAGCCTATGAAATACCGGATTTAGACAACAAGTCCAAAGTGGAAATAAGGTAAACCTATAAAAGAAGTTATAGGAAGGATAATTAAAGATAAACCTATAAGAGATATTATAGGAACAATATAGAGGGATAATAGGTAACAGGATTTAAGCAATATGCCCCAGAACAGGATATAAAGAAATAACTAGACATAACTAGACAGAAATATTATGAATACTTACATAGGGTTGTAGTTATTCAGTCTATTTGGATAAGAGGTTATATTGTAGTAGCAGGTCCTTTTTCATAGATGTAAATATAGTTTGTAATATAAGTAAATCTGATGTAGGAGTAAATAAATAGCCACAAAGTAAAGTCCAGTATGGATTTAAGCAAGTTGGATGTCCAGGAGGAATATAGGGAGTTCAGGTTGGTTTACTGCAGGTTTGTAGATAAGGCAGGAATGAAGAGTTGGACAGGTAAGTTTGGAGCAGATTGGTGAGAATAGCAGGTTATGAAGCCAATACAGAAAATTCAAAGGCTAACTCAGGAGCCAGGATATGAAGTCTTTTCAGGCAATCATCAACTTTAATGTAAAGGCAAAGTGGTGAGTTGGGAGTTATCTTTTGTAGGAACCTAGATTAGTTCAGGCAGGTGAGTGGTCAAACTAGAGGTAAGGGAGGCAAAATCAATGTAGAACTTTTTTTTTTAAGGAACAGGATATACAGAACAAAAGTCTTGCTTGTAAGGACAGGATCCTGACAGTAACTTTTGAGGGGTTTCCATGTATTTTGGGGGTACTTTTGGGGCGATTAAGAAATTTATGATTTTTCTGTCGCTGAGAGATAATATAATTAGCGATGTGTATTCCGATAATTATCTCTCAGGTACAGAGGATCAGGGGAGGGATTTCCTGTTTTTCTGTATTAAAAACCAAGTGTTGGGGCTTTTGCATAAAAAGCTGTGTGTGGCTCCAAATAAACCAGTCTTCTCCCAGAATTAAGCCTTGGCTCATGTGTGGGGGTTTATGGAACAGCCGTGATCTTTTTACCTTTAGGATTATTTGTGTTTGTGCATTGGGAAAAGGGCATCCGTGGCGGTGATATTCTGGCAGACCACCACACTTGGTTAGGAGTTGATTAGGTAATTTCAGAACCTTTTTAAAAATGAAAAAAGATGCTCTTACTGGATTAAATACAGTGATTAACAACGTATCTACCAACAACATGCAATGCATAGTTGTAGTAACACCCTACTTAAAGGATTACTTCAACCAAAAACAAGAGTAAAAAAAACCACTAGTTTTGGTGTTTAACCCCTTAAGGACCAAACTTCTGGAATAAAAGGGAATCATGACGTGTCACACACATCATGTGTCCTTAAGGGGTTAAAGTAACCCTTGATTTGCTGTCCCCCCCTCATCCCATACAAAGTTAAAAACAAGTATAAACTTGGTTCTATTCCCGGACCAAGACCAAGTTCTCCCCTCAGTCCAATCCTCCTTCACTTACATCACTCACCCTAGCTGAATTGCTGACAACAGAGGTCAAACTTGCACAGGATTGACATTAGCCAGCCAGCCGAAAACCTTGATATTCTCTGTAGCTGCTGATGGCATTTTGTTGCATAGTCTTTAGTCTATAATTTTTCCATATCCTATTTCACTACTGTGCCATATTCATATTTATTGAAGGTTAGGTTGCTTGTTTTTCTCAGATTAACTTTCCTTTAAGATATTCAAGACAGCCACTAAAGTTGGTTCCACAGGGGGCGGAGCCAACGGCTGAGCTGCATGGATGTGTGTTGCTAGCTCTCCCAAACAACCACCAGCTAATCCGTCCACATCGGGCTGAAAATAAATGATGGGACACCCCAAGAGATCCCAAACCCCTCAACATCAAATGGGAAAACCCCCGGCAAGTAAACATGGTGCACTCACCAAATTCTACCGTGATCACACGGAATCCCAGCAGGAGGCCGCGGGCCTACACATGGCGCCTGAATCCTCTCAGGACGGCTCAGTGCCCTCGAGCCCAGAAGGAACCATGAGGTCCACAAACCCAGAGGACACGGAGCTCAAGGAGTTTATAAGGAATCTACCCACTAAAGACGACATAGCAAACTTGCTAGGCAAAATGGAAGCCTCATTCAAGGCGTGCCTAGACACCATTGGGATGGATGTCCGCAAAATGGGAGACAGAGTCACCTCACTGGAAGATGATTGCGACCTGCTCAGTGCACAAGTACAGCAACTTCAAGCTGCTATGAACACACATACATCCACCATCTCAACATTCTATCACTCACTAGATGATGTAGACAATCGTGGACACCGCAACAATCTTAGGATTAAAGGCATACCAGAACGGGATCAAGAAGATATAGGAGCATCCCTAACCAAATTATTCAATCTACTACTAAATAGACCTCCAGACACCCAAATCCTTCTGGACAGAGCTCATAGAGCCCTAAAACCGAGAGGCCCACCTTCCGCAGCACCAAGGGACGTGATCTGCAGACTCCATTACTACTCCATAAAAGAAGATATGCTGAGGGCGCTGCGACAGACCTCACAGCCGCTGCTGCACCACGATTCCCCGGTGCAGATCTACCCGGATCTATCTTGGGCAACCCTTCAGGCGAGGAGAACCCTAAAACCCATCACGGAACAACTCAGGGTGAGAAATATAAAATACAGATGGGGCTTCCCCTTCACCCTGATAGCCTCACACATGGGATCTATGCACCAAAGAGCATCAATCCACAATGTTCCAGTTTTCACAAGAGCTCTGGACTTGCCAAACACGGAAGTGATGGAATGGTATGGCACATTCCCAGGCCCATCCACAACTCAACTCCCCCAACAAAGCAGAAGCCAAACTCCAACTAAACGAAGGAACAACGAACCAGGAGGAACATGGCGAAATATGGGCCCCTCCACCCCAAGAACAACCCGCCACTAACTTGCCCCCACCGTGATCACCTGGGAAGAGCTTGCCGAAATTGAGCACCCGCGCATCACCTACTGCACGTCTGATCTCCAGCACAGAGAAGGTCCGGCCTATACCGGCACACAGCCTGATATGTAGAGATGTCGCGAACATAACATTTTCCATTTGCGAATGGCGAACGTGAATTTCCGCAAATGTTCGCGAACGGGCGAACCGGGCGAATCGCCATAGACTTCAATAGGCAGGTGAATTTTAAAACCCACAGGGACTCTTTCTGGCCACAATAGTGATGGAAAAGTTGTTTCAAGGGGACTAACACCTGGACTGTGGCATGCCGGAGGGGGATCCATGGCAAAACTCCCATGGAAAATTACATAGTTGATGCAGAGTCTGGTTTTAATCCATAAAGGGCATAAATCACCTAACATTCCTAAATTGTTTGGAATAACGTGCTTTAAAACGTCAGGTATAATGTTGTATCGATCAGGTAGTGTAAGGGTTACGCCCGCTTCACAATGACAGACCAAACTCCCTGTTTAACGCACTGCAAACAACCGCAAACAGTCCATTTGCACAACCGCAAACTCCCCATTTTCACAAGGTTGGATACCAAGCTAGCCATGTCCCGTTCCTTGTCCTCACTGATGTCATTGAAGGTCTCTTCCTCCACCAAGCCACGTACAACACCAAGGGTCCCCGAAAGGTGACAACAAGCCCCCTGGGACGCCTGCTGTGTTTGGTCTTCCACCTCCTCAAAGCCACCTTCCTCCTCTGACTCCTCTTCTTCAGACTCCTCTCTCTGCGTTGCCTCTCTCTGCATTATTATTAGGTGTGTTAAGTAGTACTATTTCTATCAGTTTAATCCCTGTTACGTCCCCTATCAGGGGACGTGTATATGGCATCGATTTTAGGAACCCGGAGATGGAAAAAGATGCTTGGTCGGTCCTCCTACTTCAAATTTGGGGCACTGCGCGTGCAATCTAATGTGCCACCAGATAGGAGTGGTGTGTTAAGTAGTACTATTCTTATCAGTTTAATCCCTGTTACGTCCCCCTCATCAGGCCCACTGTCAGTCCCTTCGGGATCCATCCCTCATTCATCTTAATAAAGGTGAGGTAATCTAGACTTTTTTGACCTAGACAACTCAGCAAAGGAAGCAGCAGCGGGTACAACATCATCATCATCACACCGTACGTCCATGTGTGTAATGGTGCTAACTACAGTGATATTCTTGAGCAAAATCTGTACCACTCTGTGTGTGATTTGAGGCTAAGACGGAGGTTCTCCTTCCAGCAGGACAATGACCCCAAACACACTGCTAAAGCACCACTTGAGTGGTTTAAGGGGAAACATGTAAATGTGTTGGAATGGCCTAGTCAAAGCCCAGACCTCAATCCAATAGAAAATCTGTGGTGAGACTTAAAGATTGCTATTCACAAGCACAAACCATCCAATGTAAAGGAGCTGGAGCAGTTTTGCAAGGAGGAATGGGCAAAAATCACAGTGGTAAGAGATTGGAACGTTCTCCTATAACAAAGATACGAAAAACATCTTGACAAATTCAAACACGATACAACTCCCAACAGTGCAAATACAAAAACAATTACTGTTTATTCATCACTTGTGTCTGAAGCTGGACTTTGAGAAGACCGTCTTGGGCAAAGGAACAACCCCAGATTTCCCAGCTTGATATGCAAATGAGCACAGACAGACATTGTGTTTCAAACTTCATACTGCATTTTTGCAGATACCCTTTGTCATGGACACTGTTTTGAAGGAACAATCCACTGCCCAAATTTAAAATAAAAAGTCACTGTTTAGTAGACACAACCCAAATGAAAACTTGCATGCATTTACTTATTCATTTTTTTATTGGGATATATCTAAAACAACTTGCAAAAACTGCAGATCCCTTGTCTGCTGCATTTCCAAGCCCACCCATTTTAACCCCACCCAGACTTTCTCTGGCTGTCCAATCACAGACTTTCTAATGCAGCTCAATGAGTAGTCTTTGCAAGGCTCAGGGCAAGTGCTGCCTCTTGAGTTAAGTGCAACTATGCAAACCAACCCAGGACCTGTTTGCTTGAAAGCCAGAGGGGTGTAACAAGGCTAATTTGTAAAAGTATCAATTTGTATTAAAAAAAAAAAGAGAGAGAACATATTCACATTCTTCAGCAAGGTAGCGTGCTTTACGGGTCTGGAGTGGCACTTTTTTTTTTATTCTTTATTTTTGTTGTGCATCAAAATACATATAAGCTCAGAGTGCCACAACAACAACAATAAGCACAGTTGTGTACAAGCAAAACAAATGTGTGACATTCAAATAATCTGCACACATTTTTAAAGGTATGTAAGACAGTGTCATGAGTTAGGTATCAGAGGCTTGCTCTAGATAGCTATCTTTAAACAGCTATGGTGAAGTGGCCCCCGAAAACATGAGTATCTATGAGAAAGAAGGGAAGAAATAAAATATGCTAGACAATAGTATTTTCCACACTCTAAAAGAACAGGCTATATAGTAAATGATTAAGTGTAGGTAGCACACTAAGCAATACATTGTAGTAAACATTACAAAGAAAAGAAAACCGTATAGCTTGGGTCTTGCTGTTTTATACTGGACAGGCCCCTAAGAGTATGGCCTAGTCCCACTCCGTTCACTTATTAATATGGGTAGTCAACTGTAAGCGAAAATGTATAATAAAGCCTATTAAAACATATAAAAAAAGTGGTAGAAAGCATGTAGCTGGAGGTTCTGTGTTCAGGTGTTATAAGCCCCAGAATCATCCTATTCCCACTTTCGCAATGGGCCTCTGATAGCACCTCGGTCTCCAATATGACAGCCGGAGACCAGCCCATGGGCCCAAGTGCTGTTCCCGAGCGTCAGAACACCTGCCCCATGCCTGATTGAGGGACAAGATCTGAAGTCTACAAGCCCCATCCTCTGCTGAATGGTGGACAGTGTCCATATTGAATTTCGAGGGATGTGGAGGGCTAATATCATGTCAGGACCCAGGCCCAGGAGGAGTACAGCCTACTCTGGTTTAGGGAATTAATTATAACCTACAATTTACATCAATTTATAGTATTGTTTGTTTTATGTCAATAATCTCTCTGTATGATTGTGCTGAATTTTGCATGCTGCCATGACTCGTCACTAGGGTTGGTGTCACCCGGTGTGGTAACTCACGGTGTCACCCCAACTCCCTCCATTTCCCTTTGTGTTCCTTTCCCCTTCCTCCCCTGTCCCTTAGTGTTCCTCTCTTCCCTCCCTCCCCTGTCCCTTAGTATTCCTCTCACCTCCCTTACCTATCTCTTAGTGCCCGCCATTCTAATTAATGTCCCCCCTTTTAGTGTTCCTCTCCCTTCTCTTTTAGTGGTCCCCCTACCTGTGTTCCTTTTCCCTTCCCTCCCCTGTACCTTAGTGCCCCCCTTAATGTTCTCTACCCCCTAGTGTCTCCCCCCTGTACCATAGTGTTCTTTCCCCCCTCCCCGTCCAATAGTGTTCTTTCCTCACCCCCCTGTTCCATAGTGTTCTTTCCTCACCCCCCCCCACCCTCCCCTGCCCCATAGTGTTTATTCCCCCCTTGGTCCCCAGTAAGTCCCTACCTTTCTGGTTGCATGGCCGGGCGGAGCAGCCCGTGGTACAGGAGCTTCAGTTTCCTGTACCCAGCCGGAATGACAGGTAGTGCTCTCTCAGTGAGCACTTCCTTTCAGTCCGGTAGGGTACAGGAAACAGAAGTACCTGTACCGCGGTCCGAGCCGCTAAGCCACGCTACACTGAGTGACTGGCAGGAGGGAGCGCTGTGCGCCCACCTCTGGCCGGACACTCTGATCTTGCCTGATCGAGCCTGTGGGCCCTAAGGCGGACGCTTGTGCCGCCTTATGGACACGCCAGCCCTGCGTGGTGTCACCCTCTCCCCCGTGATGCACCCTGGTGCGATCTGAATACCCCTCCACCTCCCTTGTGACGCCACTGCATATTACCCCACTTAATGCATATAGGATGAATGGATTTGATTAATTTATTATTTATATATATATTCCATCCATTATGTACTGTTTGTGTGTGTGTCCTGCTGTGTGTTGTGAATGTGCCATCTTCTCTGACACCAAAGAAAGAAATGGTCTTTTTGACTTGGATTTATCGTGAACCAGTATCACTGTAATAGTTTTGTTTCACAGGGTGTTTAGCAAAGTGTATATTTCCGGCTTACTCTCTCTCTAACTTAGTGACTGCAATGAACACTGCACATATGTAACCTAATGGATCAGTGTCAACAAATATTTCTCAGAGCTTTTCGAAGGGCTTAGGTCTATAGACGATTGACTCCTACTGTCTTGTGCTAGCCCCTGGAATGTTTGTGACAGCTAATAATACATTCTTCTGAAAATAAATCCCTATACAAAATAACATTGTTGCTATGTCATATATAGCCGCCTGAGAACTACTATGCACTAATATGTGTGTCTATATTAAGATGTAGTACTTTGGATACGGACATTTCATGTCTACATTTAAATCAAAATATGAATGTCACTTTAGCAGATTCTGAAAACAACAAAAAAGAATGCAGCTTCCGAATGAATCTAAAATGGATGCTGTCCAGGAGGTGGGAGGGTCTGGGAGGGATGGTCTGCTGCTGATTGGCTGAAATGTGTCTGCTGACTGTGAGGTACAGGGTCAAAGTTTACTCAATGATGACGAATAGGGGGCGGACCGAACATCGCATATGTTCGCTGTCCGTGGCGAACGCGAACAAGCTATGTTCGCCAGGAACTATTCGCCAGTGAACTATTCGGGACATCTCTACTGATATGCACACAGGTCGGGACAAGGTGACAGTGAGTTAACCATCCCATAAGAGACCCTACCCCCTGACTGTCCACCTGGCCAGATGCCGGCCCCGTTTGTGCTGCCACATGGCGTGTATGTTCTCCCCGTTACGGACACAGATGGACCTTTTGCTCCCATACTCAAGTTTTGACCCGTTAACTAATCACTGGGTCTCAGACCCCGGTTTGTGCCCAGGGGGGATCCGCGTCTGGGCCGGGTTGGGGTCTGCCTTCTCCCGCCCCCTTCTCCACCTAAAACATGCCGGCTTGGCACCCAGAGGGGACAACAGGCCTTGCCAGGCCTGGGGGGCGGTTGGGGTTAGTCGGGCGATAACCCCGGTAAGCAAAGGCTTGTCAACACTTGCTGGGCTACTGACCGAGACTGTAATGTATCTCTTTGCCTATACATTGGAATATATGCTGTGTGGGGGGGCCCGTCGCGGAGTCCCCGTGCACCGTACAGATGCAGGGGATAGCAGTAGCAGAGGCCGAAGTAACGTTCTAGCAATTATATGCAGGCAGGCTTAGCTCCCAGATGCCCCAAATGACCCTACTCCCCCTCTCTTCCCCCCCCCCCATCATTTATTGTCTCACAACTTCCCATGGATTGCTGGTGCGCTTGGAAGTCACCCAGCTTACACTCCATACGTGCAGGGCCTTACACCCTGTTTCCGGATATCACTCAATTCTGATATAAACCTGGACTCCCACCCTCCTTTTAGCGCTGCCCTTAAGATTCCCTAGTGGCAATTAACCCACTACCTGGCATAGACACCGATGGAAACTCGATCTCAATACAAAGTACCCCTCCTCAATAACCTTCCGCTACAAACCGATAAACCACACTATCACCCCCCTCTTTTATAACTTTGGTTTCCCCTACTTACTTCAAACTATATTAATCGGTTTAATTGTACATAGTTATACTCGCAGAAATTCTAGACAAGTGCATCTATAGAGAAAGCAGACACAATGGATTCTACCTCCCCCCAATACACAATCCCAGACAGCTAACATACATATACTCACCCTCAACACTAGAGGTCTCAACTCACCCGAGAAGAGGTCATTGACCCTTCATGTACTGCAAAAACAGAAAGTGGACATCACTTTCCTACAAGAGACCCACTTTAAGAAGGGTGTAGCACCCTCTCTTAAAAATACCAGATACCCACTGGGGTTTTTCAGTGATTACACAGAAGTCAAGAAGAGAGGGGTAGCCATTCTTATCTCCTCCCAGATCCCATTCATACTCAAAGACAGCCATACAGATGACTCAGGTAGACTGATTCTGGTAAAAGGTCTCATCGGACACAACATGGTGACCCTAGCCAATCTATACTTACCCAACAGGAACCAATGTCGATCCTTTAGAAAATATCCCAGAACCATAGAATCATTCCAGGAAGGTATCTTAATCATGGGTGGGGACCTCAATGTCTCCCTGGACTCCCAGATGGATACGACCTCTGGGTCCACTACATACCAAATTCCCACACGTCGGCAATTTAACCGCCTACTAGATCGAGCACAACTATTTGATGCTTGGCAGGTGACAAACACACACTCCAAAGAGTATTCATACTACTCAACAGCCACCAAAACATACTCAAGGATTGAAATGCTATTTATCCACCATAGGTTCCTGCACCTTATAAAGAGGTATCACTATGGCCCCATCACGTGGTCGGACCATGCGCCCCTGTCTCTTGCCATTCAAATACCCTCTCTCCCGATACACTCCTTCCAATGGAAGTTCAACAACCAATTACTACACAACCCAACTCTCATAGTCAAAGTATCAGAGGCTCTACAATACTACTTTACTGAAAATACCTCCCCAGAGGTTACACCTACAACTATCTGGGAGGCGCATAAACCGGTAATCAGAGGACTTCTCATAGCTCTATCCTCCAAAATGGAAAAAGACCGATAGGCTCAAACTCGCTCCCTCACTGACTCCTTCCGCTCCCTAGAAGAAGAACACAAAAGGTCCAATTCGTTCGATACATATAAACAACTGACACAATATAGATCGTCCCTACAGCAACTCCTCAACGTACATATTAAACGTAAACTATCCATCTCCAAACACAATTACTACGCTAACAGTGGCAAATGGCCCTAGAAGCACATATTACGTTGATTTCCAAACCGGGCAAAGATCCCCTGAGCTGCGGAAGCTACAGACCTATCTCCCTAATTAATATGGATCTAAGATTTTCACCAAGATCCTGGCCAATCGCCTGCGTCCACTTCTCCAGGGGCTAGTCCATCCTGACCAGGAGGGATTTGTCCCATCACGCAAAGCCAAAAATAACACCACGAAAATGCTAAATCTTTTTTTTTTTTTTAATTCTTTATTTTAGTTGATCATAAGGAGAACAGTAAGCGCTGGTGCGCCACAATAGCGACATCAGAGTATAGTTATAAACGTTTGCTTTACAGGTTGTGGTCATCAATAGTCATGCACATTTTTAGTTAGAAGAAATAACATAAGAAGATTCAATGCTGATTACGTAGGCAGGCTAGTGCTATAAATGCATAAAATGACATGCAGGCTAGGTCTCTTGCGATTACTTTAGAAAAGTTGGTGTTGTCAACAATAAGGTAAGTTAACTAAAGCAAATGGTCATCAATAGTCATGCACATTTTTAGTTAGAAGAAATAACATAAAATCTACACACATCTAGCTACCTTAAGCTAGGAACCTTACTCAACGCCTAAGGGATTAAACCACTGGAGGAGATTATACCTGACACAACAACCACACCTTCACTACGCTTCAACGTTAACCAGCTCACTCACTTCATATCAACCACACCACTCCTCCGCGGCGCAACAAGAGACCTATCCACATTTGAAAACCTATGCGACAACGCAGGCCTCAAATCGAAACACTTCTCAACACTCTACAATCTACTTCAGAACGACACATGTCACCCTAGACCCCCATTCCTAGCCCAATGGGAAAAGGAACTCAACATTTCCTTCTCCGGCCCAGAAGGCAAACGCATCTTTTCAAACATATTCCATTCCTCAATCAGCAACGCCACGCACGAACACAACTACAAACAAATAGCTAGATGGCACTATACCCCGTCACACTTAAGTCGCTTATTCCCTAGCCTCCCAGACTCCTGCTGGAGATGCCACCAACCAGGAGGCACCCCGGGACATATCTGGTGGCAATGCCCAGTCATTCAAACATACTGGCAAAGGATCATGACCCTGATCTCGGGGATAACGGAGACTAGTCTTCCCCTATCACCCAAAGTATCCCTATTTCTAATATACTCACAACCAATGACCAAACCCCAGATAACGCTAATCAACCACCTAATCACAGCAGCCATGCTTATGCTTATCCCGATTTACTGGAAAAAGCGAACTCATCCGACAATAAGGGAATGGATTCAAAAAGTGGAATCTATTAGATTAATGGAAGAGTTACATCTCTCACTGACGCACTCATATTCTAAGTACACAGCATGCTGGTTGCAGTGGCTAACACCTACTCAACCACCCATACCGACCCCACCTAAAGGCAGGAGCACAGCCCATACTAACCGCACTGCCACCATGCTACACAAACACCCGGTCCTGCATGGGTAATTAGGCACACCTACCTGAATATAAGCTGAAACACCCTACTACACTCTTTACAACATGGGACACATTTATCCTCCCAAGCTTCCTTTGTCTGCTTAAGTTAAAGTTTATTTACCAATGTTTCAAGAATCTAGACCATTAGATAATCTATGAATATGCACGTCTTCTACTGTTATTCTCCTCATAGATGTGATATATGCAAACCAAATATACTGCGCTATTGTTATGTTATGCCTACAAAATAGAGCCTGGCAACACTGTTGTGGCGATACAGGCACTGTTGTACCCACCTATACATTGCTAATAAAAAAAAATAATAAAAAAAAAAAAAATGGATATCTTGTCATTCAGCGACTTCCTAGGAATAATCACAAATTGGAATTGTAAATGGTCACAATGCTGTCTGCATGTAAAATAAGGAAAGGGCACATACATTTTACATTGAAATGAACTTTCTTTTTGTACTGTTTGATGCACTAAACAACTGACTACAGTTTAGCAGATCTGTATTTTGAAAGTAATTGTGCATTAAAGTGTTAAGTAGCTTCATACTAAAGGCCAATTTATTTATACAAAGTCCATTTGTTTTTATCTATATTACCTGTCACAACGTTTTGTTTTTTTTTCCCTATTTTTTTTTCCATCTCTAAAGTCTATATAATTGTATTGTTTTCAACATTGTTTATAATAGAACTGAATAAACATAGATAAAAAAAAATAATAATAATAAAATAAAGTTGGTTCCACAGCACTCACTGAGTAAAATGTGGTCACATGACACAGAAGACTCCATTGCAAAGCATTAGTTCAGTGATTTCCTATGGGGAAGCTTGAATGCTCATATGGTGCTCGACGAGCATGTGCAGCATTGGATTGGATATTGGTGGAGGAGACCCTGCCTTCTACATGATGTTATGGGTGACGAACAGGAGAGAAAGGCCAAAGAAACTAAGTACAGTAGTGATACAACCACTGACAGATGAGCTAAAATGAGAATAAAGATGAACATAAAAATGAGGAAAGAGAAAACAGGTATATATAAATTATATCTACAATCCTCCTTTTTTTGGGTGCCACCATTTAAGCTGACAAGTTACATTGACGGTTTTGCAAAAGGAAGCTTGGATCCCAAAAGTGAAACTAAAATATGTTTATTAATTGCTGTCAAACGAAAGAATGGCAGGTAGGGGCAAAAGGATGTTTTAAACCTTTCTCATAGTAATTTATGTATTTATTTATTTATAATATGGTGCCTGGCTAGCAAGTGCTAGCCAGCCGCCACATAATTAGCCCTCACATTACTGAGAGTTATTTAACTTTTATTTACCTGCTGGCACTGAAAGAGCTTGCATAAAAGGAAGCGAATGATAATTTGCGAATGTGAATGCTGCTGGATGCAATCAATCCCTATTTAGTTTAAAATCGGTGCTTTGTGTATCTTCTGAATTGTGTACTTTGTATAGGGTTTGGGCACAAAAGCATTGATTTTAATCTATACACCCAATGCATCCAATATATTGCTGCAGATTCGTTCTTTGGCCATATTTAGCTTTAACAAATATGAAAATTGCCATTGCGATTGGAATTTGGTAATTTTCACTGGATTTTCCCCAGATGTTCATTGAATAACCCTGAAAGTCTGCTACCTCCCAAGACACAGTTTACAGAATTTGATAGGGCACTTTTTCCACACTGAAGGATGGTCACTCTCACTACAGGCTGGATGTATGGGAAAGCTTTGTTCTTCTCAGTGAGCAAGACTGCTAATACAGATATAATTAATTATATAATTCTGACAACTTAAAATTAGCATTGCAAAAATGCCTGATATTTAGTTCCCATTGGGCTAGGCAGCATAGTAGTTGTTTTTTCATTGCCGCACACTAATAGGTGATGGCGCCTTTTTTCTCCATCCTTTTAGCTCCTCTGAATCATTATCCCAAATATTTTGCAGGTATGATATTCAGATGAGGTGGAGCACCAGATGTGCATGGGAACAAAAATTTTATTCACGGATGAAGTGATTCAGCTAAACCAGATTTGTCGATTACCTAAGAGAATCAATAAAAAGGAGCACTATAGGGTCAGGGACACAAACATGTATTCCAGACCCTATAAGGTTAAAACCACTATCTAGCCACCCTGAGCCCCTCATGTCTCCCTAAATATAGAAATCTTACTTGTAATCAAGTCGGGAGCTGCTGGGTCTGACCCTGTTTCCTTTAGACCTGCCCACTGCCTGCTGTCATCAGCAGAAGTGGTAGCCTGATCCAATCACAATGCTTTCCCATAGGATTGACTGAGACTGACAAAGAGGCAGATTAGGGTCAGAGCCAGCACAATTCAAACAGCCCTGGCCAATCAGCATCTCCTCATAGAGAATATGAGGAAAGTCCAGTGTCTGCATGCAGAGGGTGGAGACACTGAATGTTTGGATGCATTTTAGGCAGCCATGACCCAGGAAGGATCTCTAACAGTGGCCAGTGAATTAATCACTAGGCTGTAATGTAAACACTGCATTTTCTCTGAAAACAGCAAAAAGCCTGAAGGTAATGATTCTATTCACCAGAACAAACACAATAAGCTGTAATTGTTCTGGTGACTATAGTGTCCCTTTAATTGACTCATATGTATGCTCCAGGGGCGTTTTAGCCGCAAGGCAAACAAGGCATTTGCCTTGGGCGGCATTTTCCAGGGGGCGGCAAAAAACGCCGCCCCCAAATGCCCAGGGCAAGTGCCTTGTTAGCCTTGCGGCTAACTGGGCTGCCGGTCGGGCTGATGGGCTGGGCGGGCGGCTGGCGAGGGAGCTCTTCCTCTGAGCTCTCTGCTCAGCTCCCTCGCGCGCCGCAGAGTGAGGCTGGGAGCCGGAAGATGACGTCATCTTCCGGCTCCCAGCCTCACTCTGCGGCGCGCGAGGGAGCTGAGCAGAGAGCTCAGAGGAAGAGCTCCCTCGCCAGCCGCCCGCCCGCCCAGCAGCCCGACCGGCAGCCCCACTAGACCCCAGGGAGATAGAGAAACCCCCCCAGCATTCCCAAAGGTAAGGAGGCTGGGGGGTAGGTTAAATTAATTATATTTATATATATATTATATATATTTATTATATATATTATATATATATTATATATTATATATATTATATATATTATATATATTATATATATTAAATATATAATAATAATATATAATATATATAATAAATATATTATATATTGTTATATTATATATAATATAATATAATATATATAATATAATAATATATATAATAAATATATATAATATATATAATTATTATTATATTATATATATTATATTATATTATATATTATATATTATTATATATTATATATTATAATATATTATATATTATTATATTATATATTATTATATTATATATATTATATTACATTATATTATATAATATATTATATTATAATATATTATATATCAGAGAGTGTGTGTGTCTGACAGAGAGTGTGTGTGTCTGACAGTGAGTGTGTGTGTCTGACAGAGAGTGTGTGTGTCTGACAGTGAGTGTGTGTGTCTGTTAGTGAGTGTGTGTGTCTGCTAGTGAGTGTGTGTGTCTGCTAGTGAGTGTGTGTGTGTCTGCTAGTGAGTGTGTGTGTGTCTTCTAGTGAGTGTGTGTCTGACTGTGTGTGTCTGTTAGCTAGTGTATGCGTATCTGTCAGTGAATTTGTGTGTGTGTATTTAGAAGGCGGGACGGGGGGGGGAAGGGTTGGGTGGGGGTGTCGTGGGGGGGGGGAGGGGGGAGAGGGGCGCCTGAGTTTTGTCCTGCCTAGGGCAGCACAAAACCAGGATACACCACTGGTATGCTCTCAATGCAACCTACAGGAGGTGGTAAAACTAATTCAGCATATATCTGTAACTAACTGTACACGTTTTAACATACCCTGGAGCAACATTTTTTTTCCTTTTCCAATAAACCTAATTCTAAACTTTATCATCACTTAACCCCTTAAGGACACATGACATGTCTGACATGTCATGATTCCATTTTATTCCAGAAGCTTGGTCCTTAAGGGGTTAAGCAGTATTCTTTATAACTTCATAAACAGTTACTACCCCAGTCACCCTCACTAACCTAACTGTGTAAAAATTAAAAATACATGTTTAAGGGTTGCAATTCATAACAGCTTCAATAATTCTTCCTGTTCTTATTTTATTGTGGGAGCAGAAACTCCCCACCCACCACCTACAAATGTACATTAAGAGGAGAAGAAATATGCATCTTAACAACTAGTTTTTTACCTTTAACACAGAACTGCATTTTTTTACTTGTCCAATATTAACTCGCGATATATATAATGATTTGTTGAAAAAAAAAATTAATAGTAAAGGTTATGAAAATAGATTACTCTGGCTTGTCATCATATTTGTATATTAGAAGTATTCTTTGAAGTGTTGGTAATTTAAGTTTAATGGTATTGTAAAGGTTAGCACTTGGTATCAGAGTATTTCTCAGCAGTGGCTTTGCTTGGTCAAGCAATATATTAATACTTACAGGTGTGTGACCAAAACATTCAAAGCTTACTCCTGCAGCACTAAAGGGATTAAAACAAAATCAATAATGAAAGGGCTGACAAAATAGTTGATAGCTTAACAGAGAACAAACTACACATAGCTTTATATTCATAAGATCAACCTGGCAACTTCATTATTATTATTATTATTATTTTATTTTTTTTATTTTATTTATATAGCGCCAACTAGTTCTGCAGCTCTATACAATATTATATAAGGAGGGAAATTTACAATAAATGAGATAATTAAACAGTGACACAGGAACAGTAGGTAGATGAGGGCCCTGCTCAAACGAGCTTACAGTCTAGAGGAGGTGGGGTACAAATACACAACAGGGCAGCAAGGGTGATAGCCACCAAACAAGGTGGAAAAGTAGCATAACTGGAGGTGAGAGTGAAGCGTGGCTCTTTAGGAGAGCAAGAGACAGATATCGATAAGTATAGATAAGATACTCTGGGAGTCCATAAGCATTTCTGAACAGATGGGTTTTGAATGACTTTTTAAATAATTGAAGACTATGTAACCGCGGCTGGTTCCCTTATTTACCCCTATAACGTCTTAAAGCATAGAACTTAGTAGGGCTAACCATACAGATATCTTAGCCATAATTTTATATAGTTAGTGTAAGAGATCCTCTATTTTACATATATAAATAATTGAGAATACAATATAAAATAAGGATTGTGTTGGAAGCAATAAAGTTTTGTCTTTTAGATATTTATTATATAAAAATATAAATATAGACATATAAAATCCATTATAGCAGAGTTTATAAGATTAAACAAAATACTTGCAAATATCATTAATAGGTTAACATACCCTTCTGAACATGTCATCATGTCAGCCTCTCTGTCATTTTAAGATGAAGCAGCGTCCTATTTATACCTTAGGTGTTGTCATTTTAGGGTCACCGTAGTTCATATATGAAAAAGTAACTTTTTTACTTTATTCATTTTAGGACCTCCCTTAATTTGGCAAACATACAAGGCCATAACTAAAGGGTGTATACGTCATGGAAATTTTCCTTACTTAGTTCAAGATGGCATCTTAAAGTCTGAACATCCTTATCTACTTAGGGTTACAACAGTATATTGTGTACTGAAAGAGTCGTAGCATAGCCTTGAAGCTTGTTTATGCATTATTGTTATTGTATTTCATCTGGGACAAAATGGGGTAATCATATTATTGCTATATAAGGTAAGAGGTCATTGCTTAAAGAAACATCTATGAAAAACAATATGTTCCATTTCTAACACATTGTCAGTTTGCAATATCTCTTAAAGACAAAGTACACAGTTTAAGAAATACAACATTTTGATTCTAAAACTTGTAATATTTGCATTTGTCCATACAACTAAGAGAGTCTGATGGAAGTAGGCAGGCTGTTCCAAAGGAAGGGAGCCACCCGCGATAAGTCCTACAAGCATGAGCTAGCAGCAAAGGTGTGAGCTGCAGACAAGGAAAGGTCACCGGAAGAGGTGAGAGACAGAGAAGGTCACTTCTGGACCAATTACTAAACTTTTGCAAGATTAATTTGCGCCAGTTCATCCAAATAAAATTCCTGACAATCGTCGAACGAACTGATTCTGACTGATTTCACTTGTAGTTCTACATGTGGGGTATACAGTTGAGGTTAGTTTGGAATATGTTTGTCAGGGTTTTAAATTAGCAAGAACTGAATTTAGATGAATTGCTTGAAACTAATTTTTGCACAAGTCTACCAAATATGTGTCGAAACTGTCCACCTAAACATTGATCCTGAAGGATATAATACTATAAAAAAACTGTATGGTCATAATAATATATCTAAAAAAAATAAGTATCAAATATTTTAAAAGATGTTCCCATTAAACGGACACTCTTGATACCATAAACCCTTAATTAAGTTGAAGTGGTTATGGTGCCTGGAATCCCCTGGGGACATTCTATTGTCCAGTGTTAAACCCCTTTTGAGCAATTGAACATAAAAACAGTGTCCCCAGGTGCCTATCACACTAATTCTCCTCTTCTGCTTGGCTAACATGGAAACATTAGTAGTGTGTCAGTGATAGGCTGAGACCACCTGATGATCACTGGACACATATCTAAGGTAAGTGTACATACATGTGTTAAGCTGTATTCATGGCTAATGCTGTTGCCTTCTCACTGCTGTGCTTTCGCTGCTTGGTTGTTGCTTCCACTAATGACAGGCAACAGGGGACACTGCAGTGTTAAACTGTAGAAAAGTATTTAACACTGGATGGTAAGACTCTGCCAGGTAACTCCATAACCACTTTATTAATCCGGAAAAGAGGCTTGGAGCTCAAGAGATGAATACAGGTGAACTGAATAATGATGACACATCACTATTGGTGATCTAAAAGGTGGGAGATTCAATTCCTACATTTAAAAAGCAGACGGAGGAGAACACACTTCATACCTTTATTTTCCCCTGAGTACGTCCTGTTTAGGACGAAACGCGTAGGGCGAAGAGACCAAGGCAGCACCTTTATTTGATTAATATTTGTTTTTGTTTATTAATTTTTGTATGAACTCATTGTGTATTAGTTCCATTATATTTTATTTTAACCAGCGTCTTCAAATACTTGCCTCAAAAAGAAAGGACACCGGCACTGTTTGATACGCTGGATTTTAATCGTTATCCTGTGAGTGCAATCTAAAAAAAAATTCTGTTATTGATTTTATTGGTGCATTATGTTTTGTGTGTTTATCCCTCTAAAATAAGGTTGAAAATGAAGAAAAATTGAGTTCCTCCGAATCCTAAAGACTATCCTGTGAGTGCAATTTAAAATAAGCGCAATTCTGGTGTTTTAATACCACACTATTTTTTGTTTCTGCTTGTTCTTATATTTGTAGATTGTATTATTTATATTTCATTAAGAAGATTAGAGGGATCTTCTTACAATCTTAAAAGGGTACATTTATTTTATATACGTTTACCCACTGAGCACGTGTGTTATATTACATTTTGTGTATTATTTAAAGTCAATTTTAACTGAATAGTGGAGGACATAAGAAAGGTTCTGTAGGAGTTTGTCACGAGTACACTAAAATTTCATGAGCTCTGTTTGGCCCACAATGAACTGGTAGACACGATTCAAAAAATGGAGATGAATCCCTGGTTCTTCATTGGGAAAGTAGCGGATCTGGAGGACCCTCCAGGTGGACAATATTCGCATGGGAGGAGTACCTTAGCCAGTGGCACAAGAGGCTTAACCTCAATATCTGCAGGATTTTGTAAGGCAGGCAGGATTTTTTTTAAAAGCAATTCTGCCTACACTTGCAGAAGCTAACCTGCTGCTTAATAAGGCCAATAGAGTTCTGAAGCCAAGATACCTTGCTGCCAAGATACCTATAGATGTGATGGAAAGGTTTCACTACTACAACACTAAAGAAGCCATACTTAATACTACTAGAACAGCAACAAAAGTGCCGGATGCCTTCCCTCACATTGCTTTATTGTCATGAGGTATAACTTCAATACGCAGAGTTTAGGATAGCAAGACAAAGGAAAGAAATATATTACGAGGCCACAAAATGGCTTGACTTAATGTTAGAGAGTAAAGCGTAGTAAATGTATTTTTTCTATTGTTAGAATTAAGGGTTACTTCCTGTTCACGTTTACTTGTACACACCAATAGTCCCTTTGTGGGACATTCTGTTTTTTCTGGACTTAATGATAGACAGAGAGTAAAACATAGTCACAATACAAGCCAAGGTCAGGGTAACAGAGAGACAGTGAAAATGAGAAATAGCCAGAGTCAGGTACATTGTAAACAGTCAGACAGGCAAACAAGACAGCCAAGGTCAATACCAGAATGAAATACAAAAAACTCAGGGAACGCAATAAAGGGTACAGGGAACAGAAACCACAATAGGGCACAGTATCTAGGGCTAGTCATTCCTGTGACCCCAAAACATGCATTAATAGGGGCACCAGAATGACGTGGGCCAATGGGAGTTGACGTTGAGGTTAGGCTCCAATTTGCCATTTAAGAACATGTGGTTCACCTGGAGGCAGGAGTGCTCAGTCGCATGCGGCTCAAACAGAGGACCCCGGCCAGCTCGAGGACCGGGTAAGTACCACTACAGTACCCACCCCTGAATACCCACCCAATGGGTGAGTAGGACCAGGCATGAATGAAAGTCCCAAAGTAGGTGAGGAGCATGAATATTACACATTTGAACCCAACTACACTCCTCAGGACCACACCCCTTCCAATGGACCAAATATTGGAGATGGCCGCTTAGGAAACAGGAATAAAGCACAGCTGCCACCTCGGACTCCTTTTGGCCGGAGGACGCTGGCCAGCATGAGTAAGTGCATTTATATGCTAACCTATTGGCCACTACCATGGTAAAATGCAGTGAATCTGTGAATAGCAAGATCCTCAGGAATCACTAAATTTAATACCATTGGGGCTTCCCTCCTAAGCTGTTCATTTGGAAGAAAGCTTCTTTGTCAAAAGCTGCCATGCCAGAGAAAGGAGCAAAGCTGCTTCACTCATGGGGCCTTATAAGAGAGCAATCACTGGGATCGCATACTGCTTCTCCTCACAGACTGAATCCGCAAAGGTCTCAGGTGAAGAAAAACGCATGAAGATGGTTACCCTATACAGACTGTTACTCCCTGTGTCTCCTGTTGGCCAGGTTATTATTTACTTGTAACCCACCTTTTGCTGGATGGTAACATAAGTTAGGGGACAGAGGGATATGCTGTATATGCTACATTGAGTATGTCCATGAATTCTATATGATAAAATGATTCTGTCCTGATTATTGTCACCGTTAATATTCCTTTGTGTGTAATAACTTCTATATTGTACAACATGTCTATGTTACTTTATGAGCTATACATGTTCAGTACAACAATTGCAAATATAGACATGTTATTGACATGTTATTGATATGTTATTGACATGGTATTCAGGCTCCACAACATAATTCGGAATCGAACATTAATATCCCTGTATGAGCGCAGCTGGCGAGTCTTCTCAATTTTTATTTTACATATATAATAAAAGGAACAAATGGAAAAAAATGGAAAAAGGAGAACTATCATTTGTCAGTGATGAATTGCATTCCTGGAGTATGACCATTGTGTGCTTTGTCCCATGCTTGTTTGCAATTATGTTTGTTTTTCCCTGTGTTTGCTCTAAGAAAGCTATCATATATTTTATTTGTGTTAACAAGGTGTATACATTGTGATATGTCGGGCACTTTTTCATTACGCCAGTGTCTGCTAAGTAACGTGAGTGCAGCTGTATTAATGTGGTACATTACCTACCTGGTTGTAAAGGAAAGCTTTGGTGGGTAGTTTGTGACAGGAGACATTCTGGTGTATGTGGAAAAGTAATTCCGAGGCTTGTGTTTATAAGTTGTGCTACTTCTACCCAAAACTGCTGTTTTGTACAGTGCCACCAAATGTGGAGCATTGTGCCTTGCTCTGTTCCGCATCTCCAGCAAGTACCGGATGCATTGGGATATATATGCTTAAGACCAGCCGCTATCAGGTATCATCAGTAGAGTATTTTTTTCCTGGAGAGCTCAATGTGGTTGGTGCATAGTGTTAACTGTGTGCTGTAAATATTTGTTTTCAAGAGTAGTGTTAGTTTAGTTTAATTGCCTTTTTTTGTTTTACCAAGGTTTTTTTCAAAGCTCGTCAGCTGCTGCTCATGTAAAATTTTATTTTCTGTGTTGTTGTCCCTGAATCCACAATTGCATTTGCCTATACAAGAAATGTGCTATCGATGGAAGATTATACATGTCTTGTAAGGTATGAAAATCAATATATATAAATCAAAGAGTATTACTTTGGATCAGTTGAGAGAGAAACCTGATATGGTGCCCGTCCCATATTTTATGGTTGAAGTCTGAGATGGTAGATCTCAGTGCCGAGATTGGCATGGCTAGCGAGTATGGGTCCTGAGTGCTATATATATGTCTACAAGTGTCCCATATGTTGATGGTCAAGGTAGTTGTAGGTAGCATTAGAACATTTTTTGGTCTGAGGTGTTTTGATAACCATAGTAATGTCAAGATGGTATGCCCCTGTGTAGCTAGGTCTTCCAATGCGTACCCATTGTGGCAGGTGGTGTTGTGTTTGTTCTAGCACTATGGAGCTAATAATTGTCGCTTGGAGGTAAAATGTTATATTGGGGAGGTTCAGTCCTCTGTGGGTGAATTTTTTATAGAGTGTATGTGCAGCTATTCATGGGATTCTTTTTTGCCCATATGATGTTGTTTATAATTTTTGGGGTATCCTTGAAGTAGGAGACTGGGATGGCAATTAGTAGCGTTCGGTAATGATACTGCAAATTGGAAATAATAACCATTTTGATCGCAGCGATGCGTCCCAACCAGGAGAGGAATTTCCCCTGCCATTCAATTTGTAATATGAGCATTTTCTGTAGTGGCGTAGCAGTGTGGTGAAAGCCGGTAGTGTGTGGTTTCGTCATAGTGAGGAGGACATCATCTGCAAAAGTGTGAGTTTGTATTCCTGATCATGCATTTTTATACCATGTACGTCCGAGCTCTCCCGAATAGTAGAGGTAAGGGGCTCTAGGACCAGCACGTGAAGCAAGGGTGATACGGGGCACCCCTGTCTGGATCCATTTGATATTGGGAATAGCTCAGGAGGTAAACCCGCTGTTGACCACCTTTGCTACTGGGTTACTGTATAAGGCACTGACAATCACCATGAACATTTGTGGGAATTCAAACTTCTTTAAGATAGCATAGAGGAAGGGCCAGTGAAATCAATCAAATGCTTTTTGAGCGTCTAGTGAGAGGAATACACTGTCCCTCCCTCCACCCAGCATAGGAAGCAGGCGTGGTACCTTTCTGGTTCCATCACCCTCTGTCTCCCTCTTATGAAGCCCACTTGATCATCATTAATAATTGTGAGGAGTATTGGGGCCAGTCTATTCGCAAATATTTTTGCGAAAATCTTAATATCTGCATTTAATAATGATATAGGACCCAAATTCTGTCCTCTGTCTGGTGTTTTCACCGGTTTGGGAAGAGTTGTGATGTGAGCAGTTAGCATGTCAGATGGGGCATTTATTGTAGAGATCATATGTTGCAATGTTGCTAGCAAATGTGGGGAGAGGGTGAACCCGAACATTTGATAATATTGGTTCGAGAAACCGTCTGGGCCTGGGGATTTTCACTGTGGTAGTTCTTGTATAACATCCATTATTTCTGTTTCTTTTAGCGAGGTTTGCAGTTTGGTCTTGTGTTCTTGAGAAAGGGAAGGCAAAGAGACCCCAGATAGATAGCCATCTATCTCAAGTCCTGTCGGTTGGTGTAGCGACGTCTCTGTTTGGAGGTTGTAAAGGGTTGTATAGTAGTTTGCTAGGTTGTTAATGATGTCTTGCTGTGAGTATGTATGGGATTTTAGAGTGTGACTCTTTTTTGCCACAGTTCCGCTGCTAGCAATTTGCCTGACCTATTGTTTTGGGTGTATTGTCTCGTTTTCCGCTGTTGTAATAGGTGTGCAGTTTTCTTCATGGATATGTCATTTAGTTGCTTGCGTATGCTACCAATAGTGACTCATAAAGTATTATTGGGCCGTATATAATGTTTGGCCATGGCATCTCTTAAGTCACGTAGTAATTGTGTATATTTGGCTTAGGATCGTTTTTTGAGATAGGATGCATGGCTCAAAAGGAGTCTTTGCATCACTGCTTTGTTAGCTTGCCACTGAGCAATAGGGGTTGTGTCTTCAGTGCTGTTAAGTGTAAAGCAATTGTGTAATTCGGTTTCAATCTTTTCCCAAAAGCTTTCATCCTGTAACAGTGATTCATTAAGGCGGCAAGGCACATGTCCACCAGTTGTAAATTGTTCTGAGATTGTTATTATATTTGGAACATGGTCTGATCAAACTATATCCTTGATGGTGCTCTGTTGTATTAAGGTTAGCGTGGGTCTAGAAATTAGCATGTGATCTATTTTGGGGCATGTTTTAAATATATGGGAGAGTAGTGTGTATAGGCACGCTCTGAAGGGTGTGTTACCCAAAGTCTTGTAACATCTTTGTGAAGGATTTGCATTGAGATTTGATAGCTTTATAACGTGGTGCTAGTGGAGATACTTTAGTGTCAACGGTATGGTCTAGGACGTGGTTTAGATCACCACAGATGATTGTGAAGTTTGTTCTGATAGGTTAAAGTTTAGTTAACACTTTGTGAAAAAAATTCAGTCGGTGGTCATTTGGGCTATACACATTGACAATTGTATACATTATGTCATTTATCATACACAGTATAATCAGAAACCTTCCCTGGTGGTCAGTTATTAGTTTGAGTAATTCAAATGTTAGCGATTTATGTATGAGGATAGACACTCCTCTAGCTTTGGACGAATGGGTTGCATGATATTGAATTGGGTAATCATTGGAGCCAATGAATGGTACCCTTAATTTAACAAAATGGGCTTATTTGGCATCTCATAGTAGAATGCGGCATTTATGTGGAGTGTTTAACCCTTTGGTATTATGTTTGAGTACCCGGCACTGGTTAGTATTGAGTGTTGTGTTGTGCGGTCCATTGGGGTGATAGGGGTGTTCAGGGTGAAGGGTAAGGAGAAAAAACATAAGATAACAATTCAAACAAAATTATGTACAGTATTCCCCGAAGTGGGGAAAAGGTTGCTGGATTGTTGAACCATGGGAGGCAGAAGATTTATTCTTACAAAGTTGGGGCTACCTGGGCTCTGTTGGAAATGTATTCTTTAATGTTGAGTAGGAGAGTTCTAATCTGCTTTCAATATGAGGGTTAGGCCTTACAACCTCAATAGTGTCACTACTCGTCTGGACTGGGCTAGGTAAAATAAAGTTTTTGTTTTGTTTTGTTTTTTTGTGGATAACAGAACTTTGTATTTACATGGCAGTAGCTATTGTTATGTTAGCACAATGTATCTAACCAAGCTCACTTATTGGTAAACCCTGTGCATGAGATCTTGTGCTACCTTGTTATGGTACAGGTGTGGAATCTTTTGCACTCTTATTGTGCTACCTGTCATTGCGGCTAAGTGTGGTAGGATTTGGGATACCAAATATGTACACACATTCTAGGTATGCAGTGAGCCCTAAGTATATAGTCTATAAACTTATGTATCAACTGTGATACTTTGAAGTGTAAGAAATACTTGCAAGTCCAACAAACTGTGAGGTTTGCGTAAGGACATATATCCTGCTGGATCAGCTACTGAACTGGGGTCCATTCTTTATTCAGTTTCTTCATGTAAGCCGACAGTTGATGTGGAGGCTTGGGTTGGATACCCCAGGAATGGAGGGTGGATAAGCCATCTTCAATAGAGGTGACCGGAGTAATGCCTTCTTGTCGTACAATCAATAACTTCATGGGATATCCCCACCGATATCTGATGTTGTTGTCCATTAGTGTGGACGTGATTTGACTGAACAATTTTCTGTTTCGTAAGGTGGCGGCAGAAAGATCCACAATTATATTCACTCCTGCGTATTCTCCCGACGCGAGGGGCTTGGTGTGACTGCTTTTCAACACCAGCTCCTTAATGCGGTAATAATGTGCTCTTAAGAGCACGTCTTTGGGCATTGACTCTGGGATATGTTTAGGCCGTGGAGCAGAAGCCTAACAGCTGTGATTAGCGTGTTCATAAGGCCGTGGACATAAACGTGGAGGTCTTCATCATTCACTGTTTCAGGGACTCCCCGCAGTCTTAAATTGTTCTGCCTTGCTCTGTCCTCTGAATCCATCATTTTCTTTTCAAGGGTGGCTAGCTGCTGTTCTAGAGTTTGCACATGTTCTGCCAGATCGTTATGTGCAGTAGCAAACTCCACCATTTTAGATTCTGTGTGCACTGTTCTATTGCCCAGCTCATGGATGTCTTTCCGTAGGGCTTCCACGCTTGATTGCCAGGAGTTAATCAGCTTAGATGACAGGGCATCCAAAGCGTCTTGTTTTGTTAGGTTTCCTTTGGAGCCTCTGTCTTCTGGAGGTTGTGCTGCTTTCCTCAGAGGATCTCTCTCCATCAAGCATTAAGCATCATGGCCTGTGCAGCATATGTTTGTGTTCATTAGATGCATATGTGGTTATGTAAACTGGTGTTGGTTGGTCTATGTGATATAGAAAATGTGGATCCCTGTCCCAATAATGCACGGTGGCTTCAATGTATTGGGCCCACCTAAACTTCAACTACATCACAATGTCTGGGCCAATTTACTATTTTGTCATTAAATGGTAATAATTTATACACCCCTCACAGAATGAGATTAACATTCCAGCAGCTTAACGCAGCAGGGGCAGTGGTAACGTGTCTCCAGGAGACAAACTTTTGTAATCGGCAGGAACACCACTGGGACTTCCACCTCCATCTATGTTTGGCTAAATATGCACGAACACAGCGCCGTCCGCTAGAAATAAACTACCGAACAAACTTCAATACTGACTTTGTGCACAAAGGGTCCCGTTCGACTATTTGAAGTGCACTTTTATCACTGTAAAACAGACCGGCCACACAACCTAATACTCTGGAACTATTTTGGGCATGAAGCCATGTTTGCGGCCGGTCAAAAAGAGGCTTCCATGAAACTTTTGAACCCCTGCTCTGATCTGGGTGATTTTTGGGAATGCTGTTCACCCAGATAAGGGCTATCCAGGGGATTTGGGGGATATGTTATGTTTTGGAGTACTTTCTATACTTTGTGAAAATTGAGTTTTTCTGCCTGGAGATAATTGAGTTACTTATAGGACTTTACTCAATTATCTCCTAAGCAGAGGGGTGGGATTGTGTGCTGTATGTGGGCGTGTCACAGACTGTATGTTTGTTCTGATTGGTTTGTGTCCTTTGTGTTCCTGTGCCCCATCAGGTCCAGATGGTGTTCCTCTGGCCTAGAGAATTGTATAAAAGCCAACCTGAACCATTAAAGTTCAGATCATCTTGCACCTTCATGAAGTTTAGGCTCATGTTTGGGGGATTGGAGAACTACACTATGGAGATTGCTATAATCATTATTCTCCCCTGAGTATAATCACTAAGCTCTTGTAAGAGCTGTTCCTGCTTGACTCTCTGGAGATAGAGAGATTCACCCACTGGAACCTGGTCATAGGTCCAGGGTGGGTAGAAGACGGCTTCACAGTGGTTATGGTGCTCCAGCACAGTGCTTATGGTACTTGTCAGTACTAGGAAGCTGTGATTGGCGGAGGTACCCGGTCGGGGTGCAGTCGGTCCGTTACAAGCTATATCAAATTTAGCCCTCATCAGGTGTTGCAAATTCTACATTATTGTTTATACCTTGGTTTGTGTTTTTCTTTTTCTTGTTTTTTTCTATGTTTGGGTTCATTAGATGCATATGTGGTTATGTAAACTGGTGTTGGTTGGTCTATGTGATATAGAAAATGTGGATCCCTGTCCCAATAATGCACGGTGGCTTCACCTAAACTTCAACTACATCACAATGGCTGGGCCAATTTACTATTTTGTCATTAAATGTTAATAATTTATACACCCCTCACAGAATGAGATTAACATTCCAGCAGCTTAATGCGGCAGGGGCAGTAGTAACGTGTCTCCAGGAGACACACTTTTGTAATCGTAGTCCACCATCCTTCTCATGTAAACAAGCAAAGTGAAATCAACTAGCCCCAAATTAATTTCCCTGCTTCATCAATATGGATTATATGATACATGAAGATTGTTATATCCCGCTACTAGAGATTATACATTTTATTCAAAAGATTATACATTTTATTAACGCATAAATATGTGTTTGTCTGATTGACTAACTGACTGTAACCAATTTAATGAGGGTCACTATAGATCTGATTACCTGGTCACATCATGCTCCAAGTGTGGTCCACTTTCTCTATTTTCTAATACTTCATAAAGATTTATCTTGAAATATCCTGATGTGTTCCAGTCTATTAAGCAAGCCTTAACAAATTATTTCCAAGACAACTCTCATGGACTGATCTCCAAATCAATTTACTGGTTGGCACAAAAAAGAGGTCATAGGATTACTTAGTGCAGTGATAGGGCGCAACAACTCCTGTCCCTAGCCAAAGTAGAAGCTCAGCAGAAAGGAAACCATGATCCACACATGGCCAAGCAATTGCACAGTTCAAGGAGGCAGTTTTGACGTTTTAGCTTGCATAAAGTTCATAGTGGGAATTTAACGCACCTTACGCAAGCAAAACCTTAAATATTATTTATTACTATTTATCACAATATTTTTTATCAATATTATTTATTCATCAAGGTGATAGAAAAGGGTGACTGCTTAAAACGGAATATTCAAGTTGACACCACTATTCCTGACACTTTTGGATAGGCACATTAGACTCAAAATCAATTGCAAAGCACTCACACAACTACATATGGAAAACAGGCTGTATGATACCTGAAGAACACACCACCCAAACGACAGGGAATACTCTTACTATTCGGCTGTACACAAAATGTACTCCAGAATATATCTCATACTAACAACTGGATCTCCCCTCCCTAACATAACCCACTGCTCAATAAGCAACATAGTTTCTCCAATAGACTGTCTCCCATTATCCCCTTACTGATCCAAGAAGACCAGGTGGGATTTGTGGGGGCTAGGCAGGGTGCAGATGGAACACAAAAAGTTTTGGACCTCCTATATGGGATGTGGGGAGGGGTGGGCAGTGTAATGCTCTCTCTAGATCTCTTCCTCCTTGCGGTCCTTAAGAAATTTGATTTTCCACCCCAATTCTCCTCCCTCATCACCGCAGTTTATTCCACCCCTACCGCCAGAGTAGTAAACAGAGGCTTCATAACCCGTCACTTCACCATATCCAACTGCTCCAGAAAGGAATGCTCAATCTCCCCATTGCTCTACATTCTAGCATTGGAACCACTCAAATGATACGGGACAACCCAAACATTCATGGTATCAAACTTCAAGGGCGCGAATACAAGTTATCCCTATTCGCGGATGACATTCTGCAAACTCTGGAACAACCACATAAATCCTTGCCAAACTTTCATAATGTCCTTGCCCAATACAGCAAATGCTCATATCACAAGCTTAACATCGCGAAAATGCTAGCACTAGGCATAAACATCCCCAAACAAGATATAGCTACCCTTAAACAAAACTTTAACTATAACTGGAGACGCGATCACATTAAATTCCTAGGGGTAAACATCACACCCACCATAAACACTTTACATAAAGCAAATTACTTGAAAATTCTTTGCGAACTTAAAAACTTCATCTAGAGGTGGAGAGGAAAATATCTCTCCTGGACGGGGAGAATAATAGCAGTCAAAATTATACTCCTACCAAAGATTTGTAAGTCCATTCTCTCTAATACCCATTCGTAAGTCCATTCTCTCTAAATTTCAAAGAATTTGAATGTGCCCCTACTCAGTTTAACATACTTTTCCTCTGATCTACCACAGTTAGGGATAACAAAGGTAACACACACCTTAGACAAGAAAGGGGTTTCTCCAATATTCAGCAGTCGTATGTCCATGCCACTAAAGAGCTTTTTACATATATACGACTGGAACATATCTTGAATAAGGCAGGCGTGTGCTACATGGATGCCAGAGAGATTTTTGAAGATGTGCATGGGTATTAGATGTAAGCATAGGACTTTATCGCTGTGTTATCTGCTGCTAAGGGAGCTCTCCAAACCCTGTAAAATGCATACATGCTTCAATGGGAAAAAGAGTTAAGTCACCAACTATCAGTTAAACAATGGCACTCAGTAATCTCCCAACTTAAACAATCCACATACTACTTAGAACATATTAAAGCCACAGTAATACTAATACTGTGCAGTATTAGTATCCAAATGTAACAGTTAATTTATACCTTATCGGGGCGCAAGAGGGTGATAATGCACGTACTAATAGAGGTTAAAAGCTCTATAACAGGTACTCTATAACTCTACTGCAAATAAAGCGCTGGTTGTGGAGAGGTTGGCCTGAACCAAAATATATGAGGAAATGTCTTACCGGATGTGGCGTTCGGTGGAGTCCTATAAGAAAATATGGTCGCATTGGCATCTGCTCCCTACCACCAACAGTTTAATACTAACAATCTGTTGGCGCTCTATAAATGGCAATAATAATAATAATAATAACAATAGTCAAACCTTGCAAACAGTTAAACATTGTCAATTGTATGATGTATGTTTGTACCAACTGATAATTTACTACCTTTATGCATATGTCTATTTATTTTTCTTATCTTATGTTATTCTCTGTAGTTGTACTTATACATTTACTGTTCATTTTTGCAACCATGCTTCTCTCACAGTCATGTTTTGTTATAAAAAAAAGTTCTTTAAAAATTGATTAACTAAAAAAGAAATCAGTTGATTTACTATGAAATGCTCCATGAATTACAAATGTACTCACTGCAGAATAGAAAAATATATTGGTTCAGTACATATAATTATAATTGTTGAAACATATCAACAATTGATAGATGGTTAAATGACTAATTGTTATATATGAACAGATATAAAAAATAAAGATACCCATTTAATAGGTGTCCTGGGTATTATGCTGATATTACAGAGGGAGAGCTCCTGAAATCAGTTTATTTTATAATATGACAAAGGTTTATCAAACCTCCACTCCATCATAGTCAGGAATACATATTTTATAGTGTTTAACATTAGACAAGACCTCTCCTCTCATTAACAAGAATCCATAACCCTTGTCAGAGACTTCACATTTAAATAAAAGCTACGCACAATTAGTCCCTTGCACCTCTCTAAATTGTGTTTAAATCCTCTTTTGTTTTTTGTTCCTTTTAATTCTAAATACATGATATATTATTATCTTTTATAATGAGATTAAAAAAAGAAGAATGCGAAAAAATATAATATTCATTACCTTACATAATTTATCTCGCATTATTTAGTCTTTCTTATAAATGTATAGTTTATAGTGGGCACATTTCACAATTATAATATTGCTGAAACAAGTATTGTTTTCCTTTTTAGTAGGATTGCTACCTAACGTGAAAATATATTACATACATTACTTGGCAAAGGCACTCCTTAAATAGGTAATTCTTCATTAAAAAAAACATGTTTTTCCTCTCATTTCTTCCAATCACCCTTAACATATTTGTCTAATAGTCTTAGCTTTATCCACAGCGTGCACATGCATTTCATCATTTAGTGTAATTATATAAACCTTAATCATACAAAGGCTCAAAATATATGTTCTCGCTATTTGCTCTTATGAATCAGCTCTAGAGAGAATAATATTTATATATCTCTCTGTATTTGTGGATAAGTGCATGTACCTATTATGCACATCCATCTACTATCTGTTGAAAGTGAACATCAACAGCAAGTCGACAAGCTTCACTAATGAAGTACAATACTTTATCAAACACAGTACTTAAGTAAAGGGTTTAGTCCAAACACCATGACAACTTCTGCTTTTAGAAGTGGTCATGGTGGTAAGAATCTGTATGTGCAGCATTTCTACTAGTTGTGCCTCAGGCACATGTGACGTAGACAGCCTGGAACTCTGTAAATTATGTTCAATAATTACATCTGTTCATTTGTTTCTACCCTTGAAGGCAGCACGGGGAGCTTTCCTGCAAGGATGTACCCTGCCTCGCTTCCTTATTTCATCCCTCCATCAGTCCCATCTAAACCCCTCTCTGTTTATTGAGCATCAATTTAAAAAAAAAAATGATATCCCCTCAATTCCTAGCCCATCCCTGACTCCCTCCCCTCTCTGGGACAGAGCGCACACATACACTTTGACCCAGTGAAAATGGTCTAATCAAATTATTGTCAATCGGAACCATTTGATTGGACCTCGCCGGGGTAGCAGTGATATCATACAGAGCATGTAAACCATTGTGGGTAGCTTTTCCCAGTGCTGGGAATGTCCTTGTACATTTAAAGCTCATTTTGCAGGCTTATAAATGGGGGGGAGAGGGAGCGGGAGGATAGTTACTAAGGCCCAAAAAGGTATTCTAAAAAATAATCATTTAAATCAAATAAATAGAGCTTCCCAACTTCTTTTGAAAGCTAAACCAAGTGGGAATCCAGTGCATTTCAAAAAGAGACTCATCACAAAAACTAAATACTCACTCCATGGGCAAGTCTCTGTACTTTCACAAGGGTTCATTCCTTTATTATGCACCCTTATGTCATTATGTCAACCTTAGCTGGATTAAGAATACTGTACATTAGAGGCTAAAGGAAAAGTATACAACAACTAGCATCCACACTTGCATTCCAATAATTGTGCCTCCCTTTTTATATGGCACCTGATAAGGTACCAGAGTATCTTTCAGACATTTTCTGATGTTGACCTCTTTAAGTCAGCTTTCAGAGGCTATAGCATGTATATAATAGCAGCTCTGCACACTGTTTTGTTATATACACACTGTAATATCAATAAAAAAATATATACTTGAAATAAGCACATAGAAAGTTGTATTACTGCAATTTCACAGCAGATATGTTAAAAGCTTGATATTTGCTTTTAAATCAACCGACATATCAATGTTTAATATAAAAATGCCTAGAATTTCAAAAATTGCATTGAAATCTGCAAAAATGTCCTCATGACCTTTTATATTGTGTAGTTAGGACACAAATATTAATTGTAAAAGCTCAAATTATTTTTCTGCAATAAGTTCTGCAACGACATGCTTTATCTGCAGTAACACACGTTAACTGTTCATTATGAAGTCACTGCAGACTGTACTTCCAAAATAAGCAATTCAAATTAATCAATTAATTACACATCAATATAAGGCTGTTGCATACACTGTAAGGGTGACAGAAAAATACATATGCCACCAGATGGTTGCATGTCACCAGGGAGAGTATTTGAAATCTGTGGTTTTAGAAAACTCATTCCCACTTGATTCAAAGTGCTATTTCATGTTCACAAAATATAAGAGCGGATAGAGCTTGGATTGCCTGAGCGTGTCTCTGATGGCCTGTAAAATCAGGTTGTCCTTGAGTCACAAAAACCTTCATCAACATTATACACCTATCTGAATGCAATGGTTGTATTTCCTTGCTGGCATCTCCAAGGATAAAAAATACTTTCTTAGTGTCAGTGCAGTGCTTGAGCGTCATTAGTGCCAATCAAGATTAGATGTGGAAAATTACTTACTCTTTAAATAATAAACATAAACATATCCATTCATTGAGTAAATATAAAATTATATCATACAACAGGAAGACAAAACTAGTATCACAAAATATTAAACAAATCAATCAAGATTTATAGTAATTCCAGTTTATATGCATGTGTGTATGTGTATGCATGTGTGTCTGTGTGAGAAGGTGAGTGTCTCTAAGCATGTGCCTTTGAAGGTATGATGATTCAACTGCATATTTGTATCCATGCATAAAAAGGAACATGTAAATAATTGTCTCTATGATGGTCTGGAATAAATATGAAGGTACACATGTATAATTAATAGTTTGTCTTCATGCAGGTATGATAGGCAGGGATAAAACAGGACAAGAAGGTGTAGCACCTGAAGTGTCCTTTAGGCAGGGCCAGATTTAGGGCCCAGTGGGCCTGGTGCTGACAATTATGATGGGGCCTAATTACAGAATCTTATCGACCAAAAACACTAAAACAGTCATACCTCTCAAGCGCCATGTATCTGATGGAGTTCGTGTTGGAGGGAAACTCAAAGGATGCAGCTATAAGAAAACACATACTCTATGCTAATCACTTTATCTACTTTATGCTTTCATTCCCCCCAAAAAGGGTGCTGTCTGTCCAAAAGATTGGAAGGCCAGCCTGGCATCAGTGTCCCTATGTATCACAGTGTCAGTGTCCCCATGTTGCCCATTCCCCTCGTTTCCCAGTGTCTGTGTCCCCATTTCTCCCAGTGTCCCCATGTCTCAGTGTGTCCTGTGTCACTTGGATACTAGGGGACACTGAGAGACATGGGGACACTGGAAGACATGGAGACACAGACATTTGGGGACACTGGGAGAAATGGGGTCACAGACACTAGGGACACATATATATGGGGACACATACACTGGGAGACATGGGGACACAGACATTTGGGGAAACTAAGACACTAGGGACACTAGCTAGGAGGCATGGGGGCACTTGTGGACATAGATATGGGTACACTGGGAGACATGGGTGTGGGGGGAGGGAGGTTTGAGGTGAGGATAGTTACTAAGGCCCAAAAAGGTATTATAAAAAATAATCATTTAAATCAAATAAATAGTTTTCCAACTTCATTTGAAAGCTAAACCAAGTGGGAATCCAGTGCATTTCAAAAGGAGACTCATCACAAAACCTAAATACTCACTCCATGGGCAAGTCTCTGTACTTTCACAAGGGTCATTCCTTTATTATGCACCCTTATGTCATTATGTCAACCTTAGCTAGATTAAGAATACTCCACATTAAAGGCTAAAGGAAAAGTATACAAAAACTAGCATCCACACTTGCATTCCAATAATTGGGCCTCCCTTTTTTGTAATTCTTTATTTTTGGAATTTTTATGCAGGTGAGTACAATATCGTTTGTCAGAACGCCCCAACAGCGTACATACTTGCTTGCATGCATATATTTGTATAAGGCAGTAGCATAGATACCTTAATCGGTTTTAACAGGTATAACTGGTACAACTTTAGAAGTCTATAGGATATATACATGAGAAATATTCAATCACATTGAGCATTACATTGGGAAATAAACCGTTATTACAGTGCGTTTGTGATGCAGGGATACGTTATTTGGTATGGCATGTGTTTCATAACGTACAATGAAGAGGAACATCATTGCAGGTGTGAAGCAAGGTAAAGGTATCCTCTTTTTGGGGTATACTCCCCGGATAGACTGTCACAATTTTTGTAGGTTTTGGGGAGTTCAGTACACATTTGGTTAACTAGTACATGAAATCAACAAAATAAAGAAGGCGAGAAATGAGAAATACGTAACAGTTATGGTGCTGGGAACATGCTATACAAAATGTAGGCACAGTGCGAGCTAAGGTAGTCTGTCTACTATATTGTGCCATGGTAGGTTCAACATGCTTGTGACTGTAAGCGTATGCGCCTGTTCAAAGGGTGTGAAACGTGTTAGAGATGGCTATCATGTATAATGAAAACTAGGAAGAAAGGTCTGAATTCTGCTACAGCATGGCAGCTTAAGGTGACAGGCTAATTGGCACCTAAGGGGGGCATGTTAAGTTGGGGTTATCCACAATTACGAGGGTCCCTCCAGGAGAGCATGGCTGCCCTGTAAACCTCTATCACGCTTCTGGGGATCATTACAAGTAACATATCAAGAAACACATGACAACCATTATTTGAGTGTCAGATCTCAGATCTGCTTTAGATCTTTGAGGATACAGTTGAGTATACCTTAATAGGAAGCAGACTCTGTTAAACTTTGATCAAGTGGTAGAGTAATATGTCTGATTGGTTTATGCTCTTAGAGCAAGGCCTAGGCTGTGGACCACTTATCTTAGTTCGTGTCTTTTGGGGGTGGGGGGGCGTTGGAGAGGTGGTCTACTTTAAATATGGGTTGGCATTACAATAGTAAAACATGGCCAACGGTTAGGCGGAACATTAAAACAGTGAAACAGTAAAATATCGGATGACATACCTCGGGTGTCAAAGGTAAAAATAAGAAGCGGAGAACACGCTGTTTAGCAGGTTGGCCTTGTTTGTGTTGCCTGGTCATATATACCTTTTAGCTGAACTAAGCTTGTTCTAGGGTGGCAAGCTTTGTGTTAGACTAGTGGCATAGTGTGTCGCTTTTGGATGACGCTAGATTACTGATGTGTTGTGTTACAGCCGGTAAACCTCTGGTTAAGAGGACCCTATACATGTGGGGGCAAGCTGGCCTAATCAAGCTCCTATCGTTAGTGTTGGGGGGGTGAAGGCCATGGTTAGGTGTTTGTGTCATCTGGAGTGCGGTGGTGGTTTGGAGACGGGGTTATGGCCCTTCCGGAGTGTCCGTTAGAGTCCATGAAACTAGAGTCCCAATTACAAAGTCTCTAATCAGGAGTCGGTTTCTGTGAGGCAAGCTGAGTTGCAGATCGGTAGTTATTTTCTGCCTGGTGCCGCGTACTCCTTCAGGTGGTGAGTGCTACATACGGGTCAGGCGTACCGCCTGTTGGCACGAACGGGATGGATCTCTCCGGGTCCCACGAGAGTTGATGGGCGTTTGCCCTCTCGATGCCTGCTGGATTGAGGGTGTCTGAAGGCAGCCCTAGCGCCTGCAGGAGCGGGGCTGCGTCCTCCAAGTCCCGGATCCTGTGGGAATCCGGTCCCAGCTGTACAGAGAGTACATGGGTCGTCTGCCACCTGTATTTTAAATCCCGCTGGCGTAGCAGTGTGGTGAGAGGCTGGAGGGAGCGCCTCCAGGCCAGGGTGTTTCTCGACAGATCGGCGAAGAAGCTCACCGCCATCCCCTCAAATCGGTGTGGTGTCTTGCCTCGCAAGGCAGCCTGGACTGCCATTTTGTCCCTCCTGTCTTGGAAAGTCAGTATGACGTCTCGCGTGGCTTCGGTCGGCGCTGTAGGTGGTTTTGGGATTCTAAAAATGTTGGTGAGGACCGTCTTGTGAGTCTTTGCAGGTGGCAGTATAGTGGCGAGTAAACGCTGGGTCACTTGTGGTAGCTCGGTATCGGGGATCGTTTCAGAGAGCCCTCTGAGTTTCAAATTATCTCGCCTCCCATCGTCCTCCTGCTCCGCCATCCGATGTTCGTGTAGCTTTTGCTGCCGCTGGAGGTCTCGGACAGCCTGTTTGAGTTCCCCCAGTTCCTGGGTGTTGGTGCCGGTTGTGCATTCGAGTGCATTTAGGCGGGTTGACAGGCCTTTCAGGTCACCTCTTAAGGCCGTGATATCCTCCCGTAAGTCTTTGTGGTGGCCCGCAAGTAGCCTCGTGAGGACCGCAATAGTCACCGGAGCGGTGTCCGGGCTGTTGTTAGTCGGCTGGATCGGCTCACTCCGTATGGGGGCTGGCAGGTATTCCTCCCCGGATAGATCGTCAGAAAAGTCGGAGCATCCTCCGTGAAGCGCCGCCATATTAGCCTTGTTTGCCACGTGGGCCTGTCTCCACATATCACCAATTGTGAGTCCCGGAGTGGGTTTTTCTTTGGGTATTTTTCTCGTTTTTCGCCCCATGGCACGCAGGGGGTTATACAGTGTCGTTTTTGCGGTTTTAGGGCTTGCAGCCCGGTTATTTTTCCGTTTTTCCTCATTTTTGCTGCAGAGCTCTCAGTCTATGCGACCGTTCGGCTCGGCTGTCAAGCTCCGCCCCGGGCCTCCCTTTTAATATGGCACCTGATAAGGTACCAGAGTATCTTTCAGACACTGGGAGACATGGGGACACAGACACTAGGGACACTGGCTGGGAGACATAGGGACACTGGGAGACATAGGGGTACTGAGACACTGGCTGGGAGACATGTGGACACAGGGAGACATGGGGACACAGACATTTGGGGACGCTGGGAGACATGGGGACACAGAGACATGGGGGCACAGACACTAGGGACACAGAGACATGGAGACACAAACATTTGGGGACACTGGGAGAAATGGGGTCACAGACACTAGGGACACAGAGACATGTGGACACAGACACTGGGAGACATGGGGACACAGACATTTGGGGAATCTAAGACACTAGGGACACTGGCTGGAAGGCATGGGGACACAGACACTTGGGGACACTGGGAGACATGGGGGCACTTGTGGACATAGATATGGGGACACTGGGAAACATGGGGACACTAGGGACACAGACACTGGGAGACATGACATTTGGGGACACTGGGAGACATGGGGACACAGAGACATGGGGGCACAGACACTAGGGACACAGAGACATGGAGACACAGACATTTGGGGACACTGGGAGAAATGGGGTCACAGACACTAGGGACACAGAGACATGGGGACACAGACACTGGGAGACATGGGGACACAGACATTTGAGGAAACTAAGACACTAAGGACACTGGCTGGAAGGCATGGGGACACAGACACTTGGGGACACTGGGAGACATGGGGGCACTTGTGGACATAGATATGGGGACACTGGGAAACATGGGGACAGTAGGGACACAGACACTGGGAGACATGGGGACACAGACATCAGGGACACTGGCTGGGAGACATAGGGACACTGGGAGACATGGGGGTACTGAGACACTGGCTGGGAGACATGGGGACACTGGGAGACATGGGGACACTGGGAGACAAGATGACACTGGGAGACATGGGGACACAGAGACATGGGGGCACACACACTGGGAGACAAGGGGACACTGGCTGGGAGACAAGGGGACACTGGGAGACATGGTGTCCCTAGTGTCTCCGTGTCCCAATGTGTCTACCTATGTCTCTCAGTGTCCCCATGTTTCTCAGCATCCCCATGTCTCACAGTGTCCCCTAGTGTCTCAGTGTCCCCATGTTTCTCAGTGTCCCCATGTTTCCCAGTGTTCCCAAGTGTCCCCTAGTGTCTCAGTGTCCCCATGTCTCCCTGCTGCCTTTCCCCCCATCCTTCACATACCTGAGTTGTAGTCTGTCTCTGCAGGCTGGGAGCTGCTGTCTGGACTATCTGTGCTGTGTAGCTGCTCCTCTGCGGATCAGTGAGTAAAGAGAGGCAGGGAGATGCTGTAACTTCCTATCCCTGCCTCTCTCCATATACAGTGACCCCTACTGGCTGGTGCTTGTATTGCAGAGTAATCTCCGTTTATACTGAGAAAAATATTTGCATTTGTATTTCCGGTATTACTGCAATACCATCACGGCCAGGCAGCTTCAAATACTGGTTGTGCCTTAAAATACCAATCAGGTGGCTAACCTAAGAGTCGTGTGTAAGAAAGAAAATGAAAAAAATATATATATTTGTTTTTTAAATGGGCCTGTTCCATGGGCCTGGTCCTGGGCCTCGGCCTGGAGCTGCAGCTCCATCAGCCCCTATGTTAATTCGGCCCTGCCTCTAGGGAATTTATGTAACGACAAAAAAAAAAGGAAAAACAAAAAGGACTGATATAGTATAGTAAGTTAAAAACTTCTTGATAGAGTTAGGAAAATTTAAAATTATACACTCATACTTCCAGGGAGCTTAAATACAGCTCTGACTTGCACTCCTGGGTGGAATGATCCTCACCTATGGATACATTGTAGTGCAGATTCTTCAAGTTGTCCTTATAACTATGGGTATCCTCATAAATTTTTAAAAGACAAATTAAAAGTATATTCTTTTATCATACCCCATATCCGACAAGGGAGACTCAGTTTTTGGTGATTAAGCTGCCCTTGGACTATATCACTATTGTACAAGCTCTAAATTGTTTCTGTTTTTATCTATAATGGGCAGGGAGTTTATTTATATGTGCATAGTACAAACCTTAGCCTATCATTCAATATAAAACCCAATAAGCTGATAACAGCCATACCAGGCTGCTGTCAGCCTGTTTACACCAGTTTGCAGTTTTGCGAACCAATCTGTACAGGGGTTTACCAAGTGAAATACAGTGCATGCCATGTGTGCAAAAAAGATGCCATTACTTTAGTCAGTAGGAGAGTTAGTCTAAAAGAAATAAGCCACCCCCCCCCCCCCCCCTTCCTAAACAAGATACGGCTACGGAGTTTCTTCATTCTTTTGTAATATCTTGCTTACTGTAAATCTTTCCTAATTGGTCTCCCCAGAAACCATATTGCATTGCTACAGTTCATAACGAATACTTCTACCAAGCTGATTTTTCTCTCCTTTGACTCCTCTTACACATTTCCCCTCTGTAAATCCTTACATTGGCTTCCTTTGTCCTATACAAGTCAATTTAAAATATTAACTCTTACCTATAAAGCTCTAAAAAACTCTAGCCCCCATTGCATTCCTTCACTAATTCATAGAAATGCTTCTTCTTGGTCATGTTGCTTTGCTGGTAACAATCTCCTGTCCACTGGACATACCCTTACTACTAACTTGTAGGACTTCTCGCATGAGGCTCCATTCCTTTGGAACAGCCTGCGTCTCTCATCAAACTCTCTTCTAGTGGTCAATTATTTAAAGTGTCTTTTAAAACCCATCTCTTCAGAAAAGCTTACAGCCTCTGAGAGTAACTTCAATTACCTAAACCTGTCCCTAGCTCTGTCTTAAAGGGCCACATCTCACTCTCACCTTCCAGTTCTTTTACCTTACTATCTTTTCGCTTGGTTGCTATCTTCCCCTAAACCTTTCCAATTGTGTTTTTTATAATCCACCTCCTCTAGATTGTAAGCTTGTTCGATGAGGGGTCCTCTGCAACCTATTGTTCCTGTAACATTTTGTATTTTTTTCATATATTGTTAAATGTACCCCTTTATTATATTCTAAAGCGCTGCAGAATCCCCTGGCATTGGGGATACAACTATTTTGGCACCTAATGCCTTATGTTTGTGCTATTGCTCTCATAATCATTTTGCTTTACCTCTATACACCTGATGCACCCCTTCAGAAACCACCACATAATAAAACATACAATAGGACCACCAGAGAACTTTGCTTATCATCATGGGAAGAAATTAAATGCTTATTGCTAAAGTTTGTTCCCGTAGCCCCTCCCTCAGTCCACTCCCTCCACTATCACATATTTTTCAAAGACACCCACAGGTTTGACCATCATTTGAGGTACAGGAAGCTCTCTAGGGTTAGGGATATGCATGGTTTCCCACCCCTGTAAGCAGGATTTTGTGTTTTCCTGGTCCCAGAAGTACTGGGCAAGCACAGCTAAACCTGCAAGTGGCATAATTTTTTGCCATGTTTATTCCTTCAGAACAAAAGGAGGAATTGAAAGAGTTAAATTCTCTTAAGATTAGTCAAAAGCAGAGAGCTCCAGGACAGACAACTAAAAAACAACTAAAAAGCGACATTTACAGCACCCAAACCTGCATAAAAACACACCCTGGGATCACCCCGAGAACCAGGAGAGTCAGATGGGGTGGAAAATCAAGAAAGCAAAGCCTGACAGACCCCATCAGGGAATGGACATTGGGGAACTATGGCGGCAAAGCCTGTCCAAGAAAGCAAAGCCTGACAGACCCCACCAGGGAATGGACATTGGGGAACTATGGCGGCAGGCACACGAGGCAGGAGGCGCCAAGATGGAGTCCTTGCACGGTGGATGCTCGGACTCCACGGAGGGGTCGTCGGACGAAGATGGGGGAGACTCCATGCTGACCCCCTCACAGCCAAGGGGACCAACCACACACAAAAGTCCCCACCCCAGTGACCATGGAGGTAATCAGAGATCTCATGGCAACTCACCATAAGATCTCAGCTGACGTGGCCCCTAAGGGAGGACATCAAAGGCATTACAGACAGGCTAAGAAAGGTGGAGGCCTCCTCTGACAGCCACACCAACCAGATCACGGATCTGCAGGCAGCCTTCAAAGAGCTGCAACACAAAACCCTGCAGCAGGAAACCCTAATGGCCGCCCAAGAAGACAGGTACCGCCAAAATAACCTCAAGCTAAGAGGTGTCACAGACTCCATACAGGAGGCTGAACTACCGCACCTTATCAGGCGACTCCTCACGGAGCTACTGACGCCAAAGGCGGCAAAAGCGATCACCCTAGAGGATCTGTTCAGGATACCACGGTCCGCAAAAGCCCCTCAAACTGTCACAGGGGACTTAATACTAAAATTCCAATCAGCCAGAGAAAAGAAGATGGTCCTAGAGGCTACAAAGGGACAGTCTTCCTACACCTTTGAGGGGATGACCCTCTCCTTTTATACAGACCTGTCGGCTGGAAAACTGGCATGGCGGAGATCCCTGAGCACATATACAGCCCTCCTACGTCTCCATCAAATACAGTACTGCTGGGGCCCGAACCGCACCCTCACCATCAGCAAAGGAGAAACCAAACATGCTGTCCACAACCCCCAAGAGGCCGCAGAGATAATGAGGCTACTGAACATTCCCACTGACCCACAAAATCAGGCAACGCACCTCGCAGACCACACACACCAGCTGGGAAGACATACCGTGGATGCCCCGGAGTTTGTGCCCAGGAAGCCACCTACAGACCTATACGCCACAGCCACCACATGAACAGGGCTGCGGACTTACCACTCTCCCAACGCCAACACAGCCGCCGATAGAAATCAGCTGTTCACCGAGAGGAGCGGAGCCAGGGATTTACCGGGTCGGGACTATGGTATCGGCTGCTACCATGGCCGTGGACACTGAGCCCAATTGCTGCCTACACAAACACACGGCTGGCTCTCAGGGGGAGGTTGTATAATTGTTTAGCGCACTCTGTTCTGTCGTTGATACCAAGGTTATAACATATTTTATCTTCATCACTACTAAAAACTGGGAATCGCTAATCTAGTTCGAGCTCCAGCCTAGCATAGTATGCTGCACATCTAGTTAATCTGCTGCCTCACTGCATAGCTCTACATGCACTCTGTAGCGCCAGCATAACAATAGCCAGGCTCCTTCACCCACACACATTGAACTGACTGCCGGACAGGGGTACATGCCACTTAGGGGAACCTAAGGGGAAACTAACACACACATGGCAGACCACACACCCTTAGAGCACACGTTGAACTCAGGGTTTGAAGGTATTCTCATGATTTTTGTTTAACCCATTGCCTGCTAATTTAACACACTTAAGCATGTACCAGAAGTTAAAGCCAGAGCGCACGTTGAATTTATTGTTTGAATGTACTCTTCTGATTTGATGTAACTCAAAGTCAGCTAATTTAGCATGCTTAAGCTCATACTTAAAGTTAAAGACAGAGCACTCATTGAATTTTCTTGATAGAATATACTCTCATGAGTTTGTGTAACTCAAAGCCAGACGGAGTACACTTTGAATTTCTTGTTTGAATATACTCTCATAATTTTATATAACTCAAAGCTAGCTAAATCTGGCAAGCTCACCCTCGCACTTAGAGATAAAGCCAGAGCGCACGTTGAATTTATTGTTTGAATTTACTATTATGATTTTGTGTAACTCAAAGCCAGCTAATTTAGCATGCTTAAGCTCGTACTTAAAGTTAAAAACAGTGCACTCGTTGAATTTTCTTGATAGAATGTTATACTCTCATGATTTTGTGTAACTCAAAGCCAGATAATTTGGCATACTAAAACGTGGAACTACTTGCTTGAATTTTATCTCATGATTTTACCTAACTCAAATGCCAGCTAATTTAGCATGTATAAGATTGTACTCAAGGTTGAAGCCGGAGAACACTTTGAATTGATTGTTTGAATGTACTCTCATAATTTTATGTAACTCAAAGCCAGCTAACTTGGCAGGCTTAAGCTCGCACTTAAAGTTAAAGCCGGAGCACACGTTGAATTAATAGTCTAAAGGTAATCTCACTATTTTGCCTAACTCGAATACCAGCAAATTCAGCCTGCATAAGCTTGTACTCCACGTTAAACTTACGCTACCATAACGAATAGTTCTGTCTTGCATAATAATATTTTAAAATGTGCCGTCACCTCTGAGCCACATATGTAACCTTATGTGCTATCCATACACTTACTCATGCCGTTGTGGCATTGTATGATGTTCTGTTATTCCTTGCACGCTCAAAATAAAGAATTACAAAAAAAAAAAGATTAGTCAAAAGCAAACAACTTTGTACATTGCAAGGACATCACTTAGTCTCTTTCTTTGTACATGATTCTTTTTGCACATTATAGAATAGAGACCCCACCTATGCCATGCCTCTTTAGATAGGCTTAAGAACAATGCATGGCTGCATGATTATATCATGTTGCTTGCAAAAGCTTTTACATGCTATATTTACCTCTTTGACGATACTTTATTGGAAATTAATGAATGTCCCCTTAGACTTCCCCTTATTGTGTTTTGCCTTATAAGCTTTAAACGACATAATAAACTTTGGACATTCTCTGAACTGACTTCTCTGTTCACACTCACTGAAAGTGAAATTCATGATGGAGTGAACCTGGACTTGTATTGCCATTGGTTTCTCTAGTGAGTCCAGCTAGTGTGCTTGATATTGTTATGTATATAACAGAATTAATTATATCAAGCAACACGTTCAGCCTTTTCAGCCTTCAATGCATGTCATATAATTTCTATATAATACACATTTTTAGCACACTTAGATATACATCTTCCTTTTAGAAATTTTATATTACTTGTATAATTACAAAGAAACATAGAAACATAGAATGTGACGGCAGATAAGAACCATTCAGCCCATTTAGTCTGCCCAATTTTCAAAATAATTCGAATTAGTACCTGGCCTTATCTTGAGTCTAGCATAGCCTTATGCCTATTCCACGCATACTTAAACTCACTGTGTTAACCTCTGCCACCTTAAGCTGAAAGGCTATTCCATGCATCCACTACTCTCTCAGTAAAGTAATACTTCCTGATATTATTTTTAAACCTTTGCCCCTCTAATTTAAGACTGTCCTCTTGTTGTGGTAGTTTTTCTTCTTTTAAATTATCCAGGAAATTATTGAGGATGGGCGAGTTCTGTAACTGAAAGTATCAATATTAAGAATAATCGCTTTTATAACTTCTTTTTTAAATTATGTTAGTTAATAATTCCTAGCACTATAACCACTATCATTAACTGAAGTGGTTATAGGGCATAAAATGTTTTTATTTTTTATTTTTTTAAATCTATTTTCTCACACGTCTAATATCAACATACAATGTGGAAGATGTGTTCTCGTCTAAAATAATATTTCACAACTTTTTTTTTTTAGAAATGGTAATACAAGTGATCAAAGATAATGCCTGTGAAATTCAATGGCATTGATGTTTTAGAACAACTATATAGGGTACACATAATAGAAGATGACAAAGTATGCTATAAAATTAAGTTTGTTCATATGTATTTGTATTTAAGAAACGTGCTGTTTTTTGCACATAATATTTTTTACTGAGAAATAATATAGCACAGTGCACTTATACAATTTTTGCACGTTAATGTTTTATTCTGTTTTAAAGACACAGCACACCTTTTTTTCTATTTGGGGTTTATTGAATGTGTTTTGTGAGCTATTGCACTTTAAACAGAGATGCTTTTTAATATTTAACATATTATATATGTTTTAGATACTGGTCAAGCACCTTTTTACTTGTTTTGTTTTCGGTCTACATGTTTAAGAAATACCATGCAATATTTAAATGAATGCAGCTAAAGATTTTGTACAATTGCTACCTTTATTATACACACACAGCTTGGTGTTTTATAAATAGTTTACAGTTCTAAAATACTGTACATTTCTAGAGCAACTTGTATCAATCTTGTCTATTTGATACTTTCTGCCCTTCAGTTTCCAACTCTAAAGGTCAGTATGGTCATTTGGAGTATTTTTCCTTTACTTCAAAGCAAAATGAAAAAAATGAAGTTATTTCATAACAATATACAGTTGACTGTTCTTGCTTCCCAACACAAAATTGCTTTTTTTGTATTTCCAATGTTAACTTGAATTTAAAGTTCTGAGTAAGAGACTGACATATCTTTGTGTTTTCTCTTCTCATTTCCTTAGTTTCGTACAGTAAGTTATCGTCACCCAAAAAGTCATTCTTGAAGCAAAGACCTCAGGCTGATTTGAAATGGCAGTCAAGTGTGAAAGGTTCTGTATTCCTTATCAATCCACAGAGCCATCCAGCCATGTAGCTGACAGTTCCAATACCTTGCACTGATTATCCGTAGAGGTGACAACAAGAACTGTATCCGTATGCTGCCTCACACCATCAAGGTGCTTATTGTGTGAGCTTTTTGAGTGGCACATTAAACACTTTCAGGCATGAAACCTTGATATGCAAGAACAAAAGATGATCCCTAAAATTTGAAACAAACAGTTACTCACTGAATAACAGGAATCAGACATAAGATATTTTTTTTTTATTGCTGAATGGAAAGCAATTGTATTTCTTAGCATTATTTCTCTTTACCAATCATGTTGTCTCATGGAATCTGGATGTTTTATTGCATAAGATTATATGAGAACACCTGTAACCATAATATTTACAATATAATGTGCATGCTGTATGTATATATATTATATTTTGTCTGTAAAATAAATTCAAATGAATGATGCATATGCTTTAGCAATGAGCACTGTGATCTATCTCTCTCTCTCTCTCTCTCTCTCTCTATATATATATATATATATATAATACACAAGTTCCAGAGCATTCACCTATCCACTAAACAGCAACTTCAATGTTGACAGATTTTTTTTTTTTTTTTTTTTTTTTTAAACACCTAATCTAGGCAAAAATAATGGGGGTTTAGTTCCATTATATGATCATACATTGCATAAGCCTGCCACAACACCAATGTACCCCATCTATGGCAGGTCCTACACTAACAGCCTAATGTCTGCTGTTATGAGATTAACCCACTTACTTGGGGGAAAAATTCCATCTGGGGCACTCTGCAGTACAAGGCTAAATAGGGCCCTGGGATGAGGCACCTGTGACAGGGAGGGATGCAAAACCAAGGAGTTGGCTAGACTCCCAAATATAAATATATATGAAACAAGGGGGTGTGGCTGCACTCACCTGAACATGCATAAATGGGGTGCTGCTGGGGGCCAACCTATACAATACACAAGATCCAGTGCACTCACCTATCCACTAAACAGCAACTCCTTGGAAAGGCTGAGCCTGTGGACGGAGCCTGTAGTTGTGGGAGGGGTTATTCTAGCCTATAAATACACAGCCTGACACTTCCTCTGGGCTGAGGCTGTCTGGTTCAGTAGAGAACCATCTACTTCTGGTTCAAAGGTCATCAACACAAACTGCCTAAACTCCAAACAAGCAGGTCTTGGCCTAGTGTGGCCCACGCAAGTATTAATTTTACCTCACTGTGGTAAACAACAGTCGCCTCCCACGCAGCCCATGGGGCACCGCTGTGTCTGGCCCAGCCGTGGCTTCTTTAACCAATGTTTTCTTTTCAACTAAACGGTACGTTTATTTGGCCATACAGTTATGGTGAATTTTACTACTAACGCAAATTCAACCTATTTAAATTGTACATAGCATCACAGTGATGCCTTATTCTGCTTACTGTATTTGGCCCTCACTAGGTCTTATTAACTTTTTTCATATGCAATTCAATTTGTCACCCTACAATTTTATGTTTTCTCTGTCTTCCCTCTGGGTATTCATGCACTTATTGGGGCCTACATTGTTTAGTAAATATGTGGCTAGGTGTTGCAACTGACTGTAAATTTATGCCAGGCCCAAACTTTGGCCTATACATTTGGTTAAGGAATAGATATATAAACTTGTATGAACATTCTCTGCACACATAAACGTTAACATTTCTTATTATCTGTAAAGGGGAATATCTTCTAAATGTCTAAAATCTTCTAACTATATGGCCTCAAACTATCTATCATTTGCATTTTAGTTAGTCACTCTACATTTTAATGTTTATGTGTCTCCCCTCTGGGTATTCAGGCACTCATTGGGCCTACATTGTTTAGAAATTCACTGTTTAGTAGATATGCCCCAAATTACCACATTCATGCATTTAATTATGAAATTTTCATTGGGGTATACCCTATATACCGTGAGCTAAACCTGCAGTTCTCTTGTCTGCTGCTTTTCTCTTTCCTTTCTAACCTCACGCAGACTTTCTTTGTATGATCTACATGCATTAGGAACATCATTCAGTCATGTTCAGTTTAAGCAGTTATGTCTGATGCAAATATTAGAGATATTATACCATTATTCTAGCATTTGCTTTTGTTTTCAACCTTAATCTTCCATGCCAGTTATTAAGCATTCCACATTTAGGTCTTTTTAATGTATGGCTTATTTCTCCTGTCTCTTCCTATGAATTATGTATGGCCATTGTGGCCGCTATCCTGTTAAGCCACTGTGGCATTCTAGAGGCCTCTGTTCCCGTTTTGATTCTGTCTTCCGACACCTCATTTTATTAGGCTCACTGGGTATGTATTATATGATGTTTTACCGTGTTTACATATGGTTTCTATTCTGTTTACCATTTCATAAACTAGATGATTATTGGTAACTTTCGAATTTTCTACCATCTGATCGCCAACATGTCCTAGTAAAAGTTTCTTCACAAACTCCACAACCATTCTTTGATTCACATCCTATCTTCACCCACATTAATCCCCACACAGCCCGCACAGCCAGCCTGTAACTATAAATCGGGCCACCTCCCGGTCACTATTTTAACTGTTAACTTGCTAGTTCTGGTATATTGCTTCATCTGGTATGCTGTGGGACTCCATTATGTGGTGGTTGTCTATTTCTCAGGGTGTCCTTTCTCATACGTACTTCAGGTCCGTCTAGTGGTACGGTGAGCAGTGGGAACTCAGGCCTATATTCAGTACATCAGGTATTCAGCATTTGAGGTAATCTGTTAATTTTCAGTTACAATGTTATGTTTTGATATGCCTTTCTGTCACGATGCCTACTGGTGGCTATTTATCGTCAATTCGATACATCGTGATTGTACCCTCGCAGTTAGTGCCTCACCTGTCACGGCCAACTTATTTAGAATTTCTTTAATCCTCACCAAGAGGCCAACACCCCACCACAATGCTCGGTGGCAAACGTACCCAACGGGCCAAATCATAGGTAGAGCCTCTCATCGCCACTTGGCAACTAGTCCCCAATTTAGCTTAATTGTTTCACCACTTGGCATAACATAGGTCACCCAGTTTATTGGTTTTAAATGCTGATAAAAATGTAAAGTATTGATTCCGTAATGTTGACACATATTAAACTATTAACTTTTTGCCATCTTTTTACAGGCCTACCTGAACGTCAGTTTCGGCACACCACAATCAACTTATGCACAATTAACATAACTCAGCTTATTGTCTCGACCACAAAAATGTATGTATGTATTTATATACACTGCCTGGCCAAAAAATCTATTCACCACCTGGATTTTATTAAGCAAATAGGTAAGAGCCTCCTATGGGATAGTTACTGCATGGGCGATTATCTTTCAGCTGGCAACTAGTTATTTTACCCACACTGATGCAATGAGTAGCTTCTCATTTCTTAAACAACCATGTTGAAAGACTCATCCTGTGGTTGTGAAAAAGATGTTGGTCTGTTTGAGAAGGTTCAAATCATTGGCATGCATCAAGCAGAGAAAACATCTAAGGAGATTGCAGAAACTACTAAAATTGGGTTAAGAACTGTTCAACGCATTATTAAAAACTGTAAGGATAGTGGGGAACCATCGTATTCGAGGAAGAAATGTGGTCGGAAAAAAATCCTGATTGATCGTGATTGGCAATCACTTAAACATTTGGGGAATTCAAATCATAGAAAAACAACAGTAGAACTCAGGGCTATGTTTAATAGTGAAAGTAAAAGCATTTCCACACGCATAATGCAAAGGGAACTTAAGGGATTGGGGATTGAACAGCTGTGTAGCCTTAAGAAAACCACTAATCATTGAGGCTAATCGAAAAAAGAGATTCAATTTGCTAGGGAGCATAAAGATTGGACTCTGGAGCAATGGAAGAAGGTCATATGGTCTGATGAGTCCAGATTTATCCTGTTCCAGAGTGATGGGCACATCAGGGTTAGAAGAGAGGCAGATGAAGTGATGCACCCATCACTACCGTACAAGCTTGTGGGGGCAGTGCTATGATCTGGGGTTGCTGCAGTTGGCCAGGTCTAGGTTCAGCAACATTATGTGCCCAAAGAATGAGGTCAGCTGACTACCTGAATATACTGAATGACCTGGTTATTCCATCAATGGATTATTTCTTCCCTGATGGCACGGGCGTATTCCAAGGTGACAATGCCAGGATTCATCAGGGCTCAAATTGTGAAAGGGTGGTTCAGGGAGCATGAGACATCATTTTCACACATGGATTGGCCACCACAGATTCCAGACCTTAACCCCGGTGAGAGTCTTTGGGATGTACTGGAGAAGGCTTTGCGCAGTTGTCTGACTCTGCCATCATCAATACAAGATCTTGGTGAAAAATGAATGCAACACTGGATGGAAATAAATCTTGTGACATGCAGAAGCTTATCGAAACACAATGCCACAGTGAAAGGGTGCCGTAATCAAAGCTAAAAGCAGTCCAACGAAATATTAGAATGTGTGAACTTTTTTTTTGGGTGGCAACTTTTTTTTTTTGCCAGGCAGTGTGTATGTGTGTGTATGTGTGTATCTGTATGTATATACACCCTGCCTGTGGCCAATAGGCAATACAAAAAGGAAGGGGCTTGTCTTCTCCAGATTTTGAACCACATCAAGAGTGTGCCAAATTTCTTCTTTGGGAGAAGAGGGATTTGGATAGAAGGATGGCAGAACAATCTCCTGGTTCAAGTGGAACATGGATACCACTTTAGGTAGAAATTCCGGGACTGGTCTGGGGACCAACCGGTCATGAAGTACCCTCGTATATGGTGTCTCGCAGGACAATGCCTGGAGTTCACATATCCTTCATGCGAAGTAACTGCCACCAACAGGAGTACCTTTCGAGTAAGTACCATCAATGAAGCCTGGTGAAGTGGTTCAAAGGGTGACCTAGTCATGGCCTTCATGCCGGCAGAAATACCTTGAGAGGAGGCCGGATCTTCAACGCTGCTTTTAGGAAACGTATGACCAATGGTTCTAGAGCCCATCGGGTACCTGACAAAGCGGATAGAGCTGATACATGGACCTTCAGAGTGTTATAGCTAAAGCCCTTATCAAGGCCAGCCTGAAGGAAACAGAGCACTGAAGACAAGGCCAGGGGTTTAATCACCACCTGATGTTCTTGTGCCCAACAAACAAAGGCATGCCAAATCCTGTAATATGTGGAGGAAGTAGATATCTTACGTGATCTCAGAAGAGTTCTGATAACCACGTCAGGCATGCCAGCATTCATCAGAGCTTCCCGCTCAATCTCCAAGCCCTCAACTTGAGGGTTTGGGTGTAGCAGCGGTCCCTGGGATAGTAAATCTGCCTGGATTGGAAATTCCCTCGGGAGTTCCCGACTCATCCATTTTGCCATAGGGAACCAGGGCCGATGGGGCCAGAATGGGAGGATAGCGATGACCTCTACCTTCTACTTCTGAATCTTCTTCAGAGTTGGGTATAGGAGGGAACACGTAGGCCAGAGTGAACCTCCAAGGTTGGGATAGAGCATCCTGACCTCTAGCTCTGTGATCGACCCGTCTCGAGAAGAATGCTTCGACCTGGGTGTTCTGGGCAGTTGCCATGAGGTCTATCTGGGGAGTTCCCCAGATTAAAGACAGCTCCTGAAATACTTCGGGGCTTACATGCTACTCGCTCTTGTCTATTGTCACACGGCTCAGGTAATCTGCCATGGTATTCTCAATACCTGGGAGGTGTATTGCAGAAATACCCTGAATATTCTTCTGATACCAACACATGATGGGCTGTAGTTCCCTCATCAACACATCAACAGTTGGCTGTGAGTTCTGCCTTTATGAAAGATATAGGATACTGCTGCCTGGTTGTCGGACTGGACTCGTGTCCACCTGTTCTTCACGATCCCCTTGAAGTGTATGAGAGCTCTGTGGATGGCACGTAATTCCAAAACATTGGGCCCACCTGACTAGTCCTATAGAAGAAGTTAGACTGCCCAGAAGTTGCGAGTATTTCCTTGCTGTTATCATACGAAGGTGTAAAATCTTGTATATGAAGCATAAAATCCTCCGTATCCTTTGTTGTGAAAGGGAGATGGAGTTCCGGAGAGTGTCAAAATTCGCCCCCAGAAACATAATCCTCTGGGATGGAATGAGGCTGCTCTTCTGTAGATTCACCAACCAGCCGAATCGATGAAGTTCTGATAGCACAAAATTCCTGTGTAGTGCCGCCATCTGGATGATTGGTGCTACCAATAGTAGGTCTTCTAGGTAATGAAACAGAGATTCCCTGAATCCTCAATCTTTCTATAAGAACGACCAATACCTTTGAAAAGGTCCTGGGTGCTGTGCTCAGGCCAAATGGAAGTGCTCTGAATTGAAAGAGGTCTTCTCCTATTGCAAATCGGAGAAATCAATTTATGTTCCTTGGCTATTGGGACGTGATAGTAGGCATCCTTTAGATCTATATATATGAGCCAATCCGCCTTCCGGATAGCTGGGAGATGGATCTTATGGACTCCATCTTGAAGGATCTGACTAGTAGTCTCCTGTTGATCCTCCGCAGGTCTAGAATAGGTCTCCACTTGTCCTTGTCTTTGTGGACTAAGAACAGAGGTGAATAGTGACCCTGGAACTGAAACGATGACCCTTTGGGACCTGAGGTTCTGAACATAGGGAACAGAGCCCTGCTTCTGCCCTTGTCCTTGGGCAGACCTGTGGATATGAAGAAGTTGCCCCAGGGTCTTCTGAGGAATTCTAACCTGTAACCTCCTTGAATTATTGCTTTGACCCAGGAATCTTGTATGTCTTGTGCCCAAACTCTCTTGAAGAGGGAAAGTCGAGCACCCACCTCCAACGGATAGTCAGAGGTTTTTGCCTCCAGCACGAAAGGAAGGATTTCTACCTTGGGAAGAATGTGAAGCATATGATTTGCCCCATGCCAATTATTATTCCGGCTGAATGCTCTACCTGGTCAGTAGCTATGAGTATCCCGAAAATACTGATCCCTAGGAGGTCGCTTCTCTGACCAAGAGGAGCCTGGTCTCCTTGTTCGTTTTTTTTTTTTTCTTGGGGTAAAAATACTTTACGCCCTTCAGTTTCTTTTTTTTTAATGGAATCCTCTAGGGTCTTCCCAAATAGAAGATCGCCTTCAAGAGGTATGGAACATAAATTGGCCTTGGAGGAGGAGTCTGCACCCCAATAACGCAACCATACAGCTCTCCTTGCTGCTACAGAGAGAGCCATGGTGGGGGAGAAGATCATGGTGATATCCAGGGCTGCTTGTGCGACAAATTCAGTAGCTATCCTGAGATCACAGCATCTCTGAGGTCTGTTCTCTTTATTCCTCTCTCCACATCCGTATCCAGGTCTCTCACCCAACTTTTCATGGCTCTGGATACTGCCGTAAGACAAACAGCTGGATGCCATCCTGTTATACCCGCCGAATATATCTTGGAAAGATCAGAATCCAACTTCTTATCCATTGGTTCCCGCAAAGAAGCTGAACTATCCAGTGGTAGACTTGTTCTCCTAGCTACCCTAGAGATGGTAGCATCAACCTTTGGAGGTGTCGTCCATTTCTTGGAAGTTTTCTCCTCCAAAGGGTAAAGCATTGATAGCCTACTTTGAAACAGAAACCTTTTATCGGGTTTTTCCCATTCTGCTGTAACCAATTCCTTAATGGCTCTGTGAAGAGGAAAGGAAAGCTTCTGTTTCCTAAGATCCGCAAAGTGCTTATCGGAATTTTCAGGTTAAGGAACTTCTTCCGGTAATCAAGGGTCTTTCTTACCTTCAGGATAAGTTTATCTACCGTCTTGGCGTCTAGATATACCAAAAAGAACTCTTCTTCGTTTTCACTAGAAAAAACCTGGACGAGGATCTGAAATTCTTCAGCAGGATTATGGTAATCTGAGGTTGATGACTCTGGGGAAACTTGTCTCTGTCTAGGCCTTTTCATGGACCGCTTACTTGCCTCCATGGCCTGTCTGATCCAAACCAGGATATCTGGCGACTGAGTGGGCGTTAAGGATGATGGAGCGGTCACTTTCTGTAGACTTAGCACACTATTTAGCACACTTTCACTTTAATATTTAATTTGCACTTTAACTAATAGCACATAGATTTGCTAAATTATTAGTGTTCTTTATTTGATGCACCTTATATTGAATTACATGTTTGTATTATCTTTCATAGAATTATGACTTTCTACCTGTTATTAATTCTATATGCACTATCACATTAGTATTGTCATTATTTTATTCTCCTCATGTTATCTTTTGCATTGGGAGTGGTTTATTCAAACACGCTCCCAATTTGTATTTGTTTACACAGTAGTCTTGGAAACCGGGTTTCCCAGCTGTCCATCACGCTAGGCATGTATGATCACATGACGGGAGGCGTGGCGCGCTCTGTAGTGCGCGCATAACCGGAAGTGCACTTGGTGTCGGCGGGATGGGGCGACCACCCTGGTGAGTCATTCCACTAATTATTAATGGTATATATTGTTTGTGTATGTATTGTCCTGTTGTATTTGACCCTGAAGAAGGTCCCGAGCGGGGACCGAAACGTTGGTCATCATTTTTAATCTATTATAATAAACTGAGGTTTCAAGTCCAGAGAGCAGCCTCCCTCATTGGATTATTTATATACATCCTGATGAAAGCTCCGTAATGGAGCTGAAACGTTGATGTCATTTTGAATAAAGAAGAATAACTTGAAAATCCTTGGAGTGCCATAATTCCCTCTGTCTATATCTATAGCTATATATCTCTGAATCCTAGTGCATTAAACATAAACTAAATATAGTGTAATAGGTGTTTGGGTAATTGATGGCTATAAATAGATACACTCACATTGAGCAGAGCTTATTACTAACAGACTCAGAACTCACAGATGAATGTGTACTATGGTCAAACTGCTATTCTCCTGTTCTCCAATTGTTAAGCTCAATGAGTATTGGTGTTTTAAAATCTATTTTTTCAAAAAGAATTGCTTTGGCTGAAACAGAAGTTTCCATTGGGCATCCATATACTGTAAATGAACTGGTCAGCAATAATGTTATACCATGATTTAAAGGTTGAAAGGTTGCAGGCTGCGTGATACACACATCATCATATTAATGCAAATGTTAAAACTGGTACAGAAAATAAAAAGTAAAATCATATAAAAAAAGACTACAAAGCAATTATTAATTATGCAATATCAAGAATCAACAAATTCACTTGGATAAAAAAAACTAAAACATTTGCATCATTTGACATTACTGTAGTATATTAATGTGTTTCATTTTTTTATTTTAAATAATAGTTTTTTTTTAAAGAAATGTTAACTGTCAGATATGCTCTGGTATTAACTTTATCTGCCTAAATTTAATTTAAAAATATTGAGTTCAATATAAAATACATTTTACATTTGGATTAGGTAAACAGGCTGCTTAGGTTATCAATCAAAAGATACAATGTGTTAATAGTTTTTTTTGATGCATAGCTCTCATTGTCTTATCTGAAATATGACTTGCAAACTTTGTCTGATCAAATGCCTTCTTCAAGCAAAAGGAACAAATGTACAGCACTTCATTGACTCTAAATAATTGTGAATGAATAATGCTGAACATTACACATAAAAAAACGAATTCGTTTTGTCTAATCCCTTAGGATTGAAAAGATTGTGAAATAGCAATGAGACCAGTCGCTTAATACAGTATCCCTTAATAACAGGTTACACAGATTTTCATTGTCTAATAATGACTCCACAACTGGGGCTATTTACTTAAATGTGACTGGTCTCGTACCAATGAGTCAAAACTATAAGGATGCATAGGTGGCCATTTGGACTGCATCATGCATTGCAGACATTGTTCACAATATTCAACAATGTTTGTATTTTGTAATTCAGTTTCTGAATGGGCCCGAATTTGGTTTGTATTTTAGCCAGACCAATCACCACCAGACAGTTGAAAACCAGACCTAATTGATTTGAATATGAATATATATATATATATATATATATATATATATATATATATATATATATATATATAATTACACAATCCTGCACACTTGCTTATTCACTAAACAATGATTTCAAATCTCACAGATTGTAATAGTTTTATTTAAAAGCACCTCACCATGGCAAAAAATAATGGGGGTTTAGTTACTTTATGATTGTGGTGAAACCGACCTCGCCACTGGGCATTGGAGAAGACTGATTGCCAGCCTCCTGCCATGTGACTATGCCCCCTTGGATGTATTGCCTTTTAAAGACATTGTTTGGGCTTATTGGATTTTGAAACACTTTTTCTGCCCCTTTGAATACATGAGAAGGTGTGCCCCTCCCCCTGTTTCCTGTCTATTCTCCAGCATGGCGTTGTCCCAGGGACACTGCCAGACCAGTTAGAACTTGTTGCTATGGTTTAACACCATGGCGATTTGACTGTGTTTGTGGGATCTGAGTGCTGTTCGGATATGGTGAGCGCTCAGATCCAAGCTATCTGGGGACAGGTTGAATGTGGGGGTTCTGTTAAGTATAATAGGAATTATGTATTTTTATGTGTATTTACTGTTGTTGTGAATAGCTATTTTCTGTATGCTGGAGGTAATTGGCTTACCACACCCAAGCCATGCTTGCAGATGGTCACAACTTTCAACTAACTTTTGACCCACTGGACCAATTTGTATGATCTTGACGTATGTTTGTATTTGGAGTATGCAGATTCTAAAAAGTTTTATGTGAATGTGATGTATACTTTTAGAGTTTTGAATATTGTGTAAAACTGTGTATTTTCCTGCCTGTGATAATTCAGTTAGACCATTGTGTTGAGTAATTATATCACAGGCAGAGGGGAGGATTTTGTGTGGGAGTGTCTGAGTGTATTGTACGTATTGATTGGTTGTTCTGCAAAACCCTGTGGGCAGTACTATGTTTGTAAAATGTGAATAAAAGAGGCTGTATGTGCCAGTAGTACAGTAGTACAGACAATTCTACTTCACCCTCAATTTGGAGTGCCGTCTCTTATTGGGGGAATCTGCTACAAGGGATTGCTATGCTCTGCATACTCCCTTGCTATATTCACTGCTAAGCTCTTGTAAGAGCTTGTTCCTGTTTTGCTCTCTGGAGGAGTCTACGGTAGTTATGGTGTCTGCTGCAGTGCTTGGAGTCCTCAGGAAGCGCTAAGAGCATCCTTCAATGGAGGTACCCAGTCGGGGTGCCAGGTGATCCATTACAATGATCATATATTGCTTAAGCCTGTCACAACACCAATGTACCCCATTCTTGGCAAGTCCTACTCTAGCAGCCTTATGAGGTCAATCCACTTACTTGGCCTTGACTTGCATAAAGTCCCACGAGGAAGTATTTCCCAAGTAAATGAATTGATCTCATAAGGGCAGGCATTAGGCTGCTAGAGCTGGATGTTCCAGCAACAGGGGTTTAAACTGATGGTCAGACACTCCAGACACTTGGTTGAGGTTTTAGCACTGGTTTTTAGGTAGGTTTCCACACAAGTCTGGTTGCTTTCCCCACTGGTATATTGGAGTGTCCTAATTTACAAGATCCCTTGACAGTGTCTTTGCTGTTGAACAAAGAATTAGAGCAGGGTTTTATGATTGGTCCCATTTCTATTCAACCGTTTTCCAGCTGGAGAACCAGTCCACTGGGTATTGCTTCTGGTAAATTCAACAACAAACAAGGCTGATTATAGATTTCTCGGCTCCTCATTCATCATTTTGGATAAATTACAATTAAAGGGTTTCACAATAACTACTGTGTTAAACTTTCAAGAGCGCCAAGATGGCTACAGACTGTGCTTCAAAGAGCATCAAGATGGCTACCAGTCATGTATCCTGGTGTAACCTAGTTACACTAACAATATACATCACTTAGTTACACTAACAATAGGGTTAATGGAAACCAACATATATTTGCAAGCATTCAAAACCAACCCTTTTATTCTGTACATCTATAAATTTAGATTATTAGCTGCATAAAGTATTTTGGCAGAGTTATATCCTAGAAGCTGAAGACCAAATGACAATTACTCAGAGTGCAGCAAAAGATAATGTTTAATAAAAAATGTTGAAGAAAATATAACAAATATTAATGAACAGGTTCTGACTAAACACTTCTAATACTAACTAGACAATTATCTTTTGCATTACTAATCATATATTTCCCACGATTGCAGTTAAAACATATCAAACGCTATCCAAGCAATTTAAACTAGACACAAGTATAAAAGCTATAACAAAATTATACAGTTTTATACTTAACGTCCCAGGATCTTGAACGAAAGATGATGGAGATCCAGGTTTCTGTTACTCTGGATAGTGTCACGTCCTGTTCCATTCTGCGGATATTTCTGGCCTCTGATATCCGGTACTCTTTTTACAATTCTTGTTTAGTATTTCTTGGTTTTTCTGATTTTCTATTCTATGTCTGATTTTCTTCATGCTAGGTTTTATGGGTTAATTCCTTTATTCCGTTCCTGGAATTCCCAGTCTCTTGGATTCCTTTAAATGTTTGCTTTTGGTTGCCACACCTGTTCCTTTGCCATTAATCATTTTTGTTTCAGTCTGTTCCTGCAGGCAGTGAATTCATTTCCTCTGCTCTTTTCCTTGCAGGTAAGTACTGTGTGCAGTGGCATACTAAGTGGGAGGCAGAGGGGGTGGTCCGCCCCGGGTGCCACCTTGGTGGGGGGTGCCATTACCTTGGTCTGGGAGCTGGACGGGGCTGTGTAAGCTGTACAACAGCACAGTGCCCCATGGTAGTTAGGGTGCAAGGTGGCCATTACAGCTCACACACGCAAAGAGCTGCTGAAATGGCCGCACGAAGGTAAAGTGGGGGCGGGGCTAATAAAAATGGGGGCGAAACCATACCGGCAGCAGGGCCGGGGCTTAATATGACCCTTACCCGCTGCTGTTACTGCTGAACATGGAGGTGCAGCAAGATGGAATCCCTGCTTCTCCACAGGCTTCAAGGAATCCAGTCCTCCTCCAGCCCACTGTCTGTAAGTAAGAGTGTGTGTCTGTGTGTGTAAAACTGTCTGCCTGTAACTGTGTGTGTGTGTGTGTGTGTGTGTGTAACTCTCTGCCTGTGACTGTGTGTGAGTGACTGTGGCTATGACTGTGTGTGCAACTGTCTGCCTATAACTGTCTGTGTGACTGCATGTGACTATGTATTTGTGACTGTATGCCTGTGACTGTTTGATGTTGCCTGTAACCGTGTGTGTGTGACTATCTGTCTGTGAATGTGTGCATGTGACTGCTGATGTTGTGTGTGTGTCAATGTATATGTGACTGTGTGTTGTAACTGTGTGCATGACTGCCTGTGACTGTATGTGTGTCTGTCTGCCTGTAACTGTGTGCATGACTGTCTGTGACTGTATGTGTGACTGTCTACATGTGAGTGTGTGCCTGTAACTGTGTGTGTGTGTGTGTCTGCCTGTAAGTGTGTGTGTGTGTGTGTGTGTGTGTGTGTAACTCTCTGCCTGTGACTGTATATGTGACTGTCTGGCTATGACTGTGTGTGACTAACGGTAACTGACTGTGTGTAACTGTCTGCCTATAACTGTGCGTGTGACTGCATGTGACTATGTATGTGTGACTGTATGCCTGTGACTGTTTGATGTTGCCTGTAAACGTGTGTGTGTGTGACTGACTGTGTGCATGTGACTGTCTGCTGCTGCTGTGTGTGTGTGTCAATGTATATGTGACTGTCTGTCTGTAACTGTGTGCATGACTGTCTGTGACTGTATGTGTGACGGTCTGCATGTGACTGTGTGTGTGTGTGATTGTCTGCCTGTAACTGTGTGTGACTGTATGCCTGTAACTATGTGTGTGACTGTCTGCCTCTAAATGTGTGTGTGTGTGTGTGTGTGTGTGTGTGTGGCTGCAGGGATTTTGTAGAAGGGGGCAAGGGTTTTGTATTGGGACAGGAGTCTTTATAAGGGGGGATAAGCAGGGGATTTGTGGAAGGGGGTTGCAGGGGTTTTGTAGAAGATGGCAGGACGGGGATTTTGTAGGAGGGGCAGGACAAGTGTTTTTTAGGAGGGGCTGCAAAGTTTACAAATTGTAAAAAAAAAGAAAACACTTAACATTTTTTACAGTTTTTTGTTTTTGTTTTGGGGAGTGGGGGGGTGCGAGGGGGTGCCAAGCACAGGATCCGCCCCGGGTGTCAAATGCTCTAGGTACGCCCCTGACTGTGTGTGTGTTTTTATTATTGTACTTTTAGTCATGCATATCTAGGCAGTTAGGACCCACCGTAATTGGAGTACTTTGGTGCAGAGGTGGGCTGCATACATCTTGGCCATTTATGTATGTCTAAATTTCCAATGTTCATTACATATATAGTACTTAGTTATGTCTCCTCTTGTTTTGCCTTGTATCTCTTGTCTTGTTTTATTTTGTCTTGTATTCCCAGTTCATGTACAGTCCTGCCCTGTCCATGTCCTGTTCATGTTTCCCTCATGTATTGTGTACATGTTCTGGGTTCTGCTTTCTCTCCTTCTTCGGATCTGGGTACTTCTAGTCTTGTCTTTTCTTGTTTCTATTACTTATCTGCTTAATATCAGCTCCTGGCTTCTGATAAGCATCGGGGCCTAGGTATGTGGCTGCGCAAACCCTGGTGCTCAACACCAGCGGGCGTGTGGTTACCCTGCACCAGGCCCTGATAGTCCATTTCCAAGCTATGACTCCTATCTTTATCATCGGACCGCCACTTGTGACAGATAGATCATTCCCCAGGAAAAGAAATATGGGCCTAGAGCTCATACTGTCACAGTTCTCACCATGACATTCAGACAACCAGATGTGGTCGACCCAGAAGTGCCCAACGGGATTTGAGCAGGGGACTGGACTTCACCAGTTGGCTACTGACCTTGGATTTCTTACCGTGTATTCTGACTTCTGGCATCCTCTGACTTTGGCTTACCCTTGATGATTCCCCTGCTTGTGTCCTTACCTGTACTGTGACTTGGAGCAATATCCTACACAGCCCCCGTGCACAGACTCACAGGCCAGGTGAATTCTTACCTGACCACCTTGGCCTGTGTTTAATTGAATTAATGAACTGACCATCATGGAGTCTGCAGAAATGTTCCAATTGCTTACCCAGCAAGTATTCAGCCTGGCCCAGACTGTTTTGGGGCTGCAGCGAGAAGTTCAGATTCTTAAAGGCACGGTACGCCCAGCCCCGGGACCTGTTTATTCTGAACCGTTTGTTATGCCAGAAAGATTTGACGGTAGCCGTGCATCCTTCCTGTGTTTTAAGGTACACTTTGAATTGTTGTTCAACCTGAAGCCTCGGATGTATGCTAACCGAGACCAGAGGAGATGCCATGGCCTATGTTTCTACTGTGCAGAAAGAGGGCATTGTTATCACACAATGCCCTGTTCGTCCTCCTAGGCCTCCAGCTCTCCGATTGGCTACTGCTGTTCTTCGTCCTGTGTACGCTGCAAGACAGTCTAATAGGTTTCAAAGAAGCCATCATTCTTGCTCATGCTTGACCCCCCTGAGAAGCTCTACATCTCCTCCAAAGAAATCTACACCTCCTCCTGAAGACACTCCTGGTACCATCACCACTTTTTGTCTGCTCAAAACAGATATACCTGAAGTTTGTACCTATGCCTCTAATGGTACCAAAGTCCGCATAACAGATCTGGGTATGTTTGAAAAAGCATTTCTCCTGTTTATGTATCTAAGGAGAAGAGTTCAGAGGAAGTGCCTTCCGGAAATGCAGTACCTACCACCTGTACCCAGATACTCAATGACCTTGACCTCTCTCCAGTGGTACCAGAAGCTGGTACTATAGAGCTCCATGCTGTTAAGGGACTCCACCTTGGAGACTACGATTACAAGGACTATCTGAGTGATAGCTATCTTAGTTGACCACCTTGGCCTGTGTTTATTTGCAAGGGTGAGCATAAATCTCTGCCTACCGGACTCCCAACTAAGGTAAGCCGTGACACATACTTGCAGCCTTAGAAAAAATGAGTAAGGCTGCCTGTGCCCCTGTACTGCTACATCGCTGCTATCCCCAATGAACTCCAATAACAACTCTCAAACATCCACAAAACAGCTTCACAATAACCATAGTAACATGCCCCTACTTCCAGTCTATTCCCTACCCATCAACCTGACTCCTGACTCTGAACTGGTTAAACTGGTTTGTTAATTAACATTTTCAGTGCTTAAGACTGCCATTAAAGGGATACTCCAGGCACCCAGATCACTTCTGCCCATTGGCATCGGCTGACGTCGGCAGGGGAGGGACATCAGCGCTGGACTCCGGTAAGTCACTGAAGGGGTTTTAACCCCTTCAGCAACTTGAGATGGGTGGTGGGAGGGAGAGGGTCACTACATGGTCTTGCAGTGCCAGTAAAACTAATGTTTTCCTGGCACTGGAGAATCCCTTTAATGCAGGGAATATATGTTAAATGGTGAACTTTGAGAGTTATGGGCATAAAAGAACAAATATTGTGCTAAAATGGTAGTCATATTTCATGTCCACCTCTTGCTTTTACACCATGACTATAATTAAGTTTTTGTTAATAGAGGATTTCGCCAAAATCCATATTTGCTATCTTGCGAAGCATACATGTTATGAAACATATAAATAAATATTAATAATACAGTAATATTCCATGTACAATAGTATTTCCCCGAGCTTCCCATCCACTCCAAATAATTTGAATTCTGGTGTTTCATAAAGATTGTTCATTGCTTCCGTCAGGCTGGATATATGGACACTGTCTTTCTTCTTTACTGATGGGGACTTGGTATTCGAAGGGAGTGTACATCTGGTCTTAATGTAATGTGTTGCACATTTATGGAATCAGTGGTGCTATACCGTTGTGGTGGAATCTCAGTAAAAATAAATTTACTAGGACAAGATTGCCACATGGTATGTGCACTTGCATATGTTGATGTATCGGTCGGTTGGTTGCACGTAGCTAAGATACAATCAACAGAGTACTGAGCAAGTATAGGAATACAGGATATACGAGTATTTCCCCTCCTCCATTTTGCTGGGCAAGCCATGTGGTCAAACAGGAATTTAGTCTCTATTCAGTTGATAGATAAGAGTATGTGTAGGTTGAACTGATTATGGGAGGAGCTACATGCCTATATAAGGGACCTACACTGAATGATCAGGGCTCAGACTTTGCTGTTTTTTGGTGACATTAGTCCCTCTGAGTCCCGGTCGGTGAATCGAATAAAGATCTCTTCCTTCCTGAAGAAACCTGTGTCCACTTCTCTGTGCTTGGCTTCAATCAGTTTCTCCGGTATCACCGTCATTATCTACTAGAAGGAGAATAGACAGGTTAAGAATCATCATTTAATAATACAGTTTTTATATTCCCATGAATAACTGGAATAACCTCTTCTTTGTACTTCATAAGACCTTTGGACCCTTCTTTATTAGTGGGGTGTCCTGATTGACACCTCCCCTAGAACTGTATCTGCAGTTTTCCCACTTGCTTTAGTTCTAAACAAAGATGTGCTCCACATTCATTTGTCCACACATACTGCACAGTTCTACTGTAACCTTTTTTGGTTCACTCATAAGTGGGTATTTAAGGTTACTGCGACAGACCACTGGGCACCTCTGTCAACAGATGCTTCCAAGCTGACGCCGAGGACTATAAGCACCGCACCGGACACCACAGACTCCACAACCGCCGTGGCTTAACTGGAATCTCACGTCTTCTTCCCACCCTGGACCAACCACTGACATCCAGGACCGTGTGGGAAAGACCTCTCCTCCAGGAGAGCATCACAGGAACAGCTCTTACAAGAGCTAGTGATTATCCAAGGGAGTATAACAAGTATAGCAATCCCTGGTAGTGATATAGCAGATCCCTACAATAAGAGACAGAACTCAGTATTGAGGATGAAGAAGGTCTCTTGTTCATGGGCTTTGATTCATCGAACGTCGTTCGACTATACGAATGAATAGTTGAATTTCTTTGGAAGGTAACTGTTCAGCGGTGTTCGTGCTGTCGTATATGCGATTTGAGTTCCATGAACTGGACGACAAAACACCGCTGAAAACGTTCGACTAAATAAGATGGCCGCCGCCCGTGTTTGATTATTTCAATACTTCGACTGTATGCGAAATGCCATTTTCCAGCATGGGAATGGAAGAGATTTTAGGTGAATAAATAGATGAACCAGCAAGGGAACGGAAGAGGTTTTAGGTGAACAAATAGACAAACCAGCAAGGGAATGGAAGGGGTTTTTAGGTGAACAAACAGACGAACCAGAGGATAGATTTATAATCCAGAGACAGAGGATCTGTCACAGTTACCTCTGCCTCTTCAGGCCTATTGCCTCCTTTGGGAAAGACTAACCTCTGTTAATCCCTGCCACCACCTGAGAAAAGCAATGGAAAGGTTGATTTAATTAAAAATATACAGTCAGGTCCATAAATATTGGGACATCGACACAATTCTAATCTTCTTGGCTCTATACACCACCACAATAGATTTGAAATGAACAAGATCTGCTTTAACTGCAGATTTTCAGCTTTAATTTGAGGGTATTTACATCCAAATCAGGTGAACGGTGTAATTACAACAGTTTGTATATGTGCCTCCCACTTTTCAAGGGATCAAAAGTAATGGGTTGGCTGCTCAGCTGTTCCATGGCCAGGTGTGTGTTATTCCCTCATTATCCCATTTACAAGGAGCAGATAAAAGGTCCAGAGTTCATTTCAAGTGTGCTATTTGCATTTGGAATCTGTTGCTGGCAACTCTCAATATGAGATCCAAAGAACTGTCACTATCAGTGAAGCAAGCCATCATTAGGCTGAAAAAACAAAACAAACCCATCAGAGAGATAGCAAAAACATTAGGTGTGGCCAAATCGACTGTTTGGAACATCCTTAAAAAGAAAGTGCACCGTGAGCACAGCAACACCAAAAGACGCGGAAGACCATGGAAAACAACTGTGGTGGATGACCGAAGAATTCTTTCCCTGGTGAAGAAAACACCCTTCACAACAGTTGGCCAGATCAAGAACACTCTCCAGGAGGTAGGTGTATGCGTGTCAAAGTCAACAATCAAGAGAAGACTTCACTAGAGTGAATGCAGAGGGTTCACCACAAGATGTAAACCATTGGTGAGCTTCAAAAACAGGAAGGCCAGATTAGAGTTTGCCTAACAACATCTAAAAAAGCCTTCACAGTTCTGGAACAACATCCTATGGACAGATGATACCAAGATCAACTTGTACCAGAGTGATGGGAAGAGAAGAGTATGGAGAAGGAAAGGAACTGATCATGATCCAAAGCATACCACCTCATCAGTGAAGCATGGAACTTGTTCTCTTGTATGTATTGATTATGTGACTGCTGACAAAAGCAGCAGGATGAATTCTGAAGTGTTTCAGGCAATATTATCTGCTCATACTTAGCCAAATGCTTCAGAACTCATTGGACGGCGCTTCACAGTGCAGATGGACAATGACGCGAAGCATACTGCAAAAGCGACCAAAGAGTATTTTAAGGGAAAGAAGAGGAATGTTATGCAATGGCCAAGTCAGTCACCTGACCTGAATCTGATTGAGCATGCATTTCACTTGATGAAGACCAAACTGAAGGGAAAATGCCCCAAGTACAAGCAGGAACTGAAGACAATTGCAGTAGAGGCCTGGCAGAGCATCACCAGGAATGAAACCCAGCGTCTGGTGATGTCTATGCGTTCCAGACTGCAGGCTGTAATTGACTGCAAAGGATTTGCAACCATGTATTAAAAAGTGAAAGTTTGATTTATGACTGTTAATCTGTCCCATTACTTTTGGTCACTTAAAAAGTGGGAGGCACATATACAAACTGTTGTAATTCTGACACTGTTCACCTGACTTGGATGTAAATACCCTCAAATTAAAGCTAAAAGTCTGCAGTTAAAGCACATCTTGTTTGTTTCATTTCAAACCCATTGTTTCGGTGTATAGAGCCAAAAAGATTAGAATTGTGTTGATGTCCCAATATTTATGGACCTGACTGTATATTTTATTCTCCACTGGTTTGGAGAGGCTACCTGTAATTGTCAACCTTAAACTAACAAACTGATTGTCATTATTTACATTTAAGCCTGTCATATAATGTTCTGGTGGTAGGTTATCTAAAATCAAGAGTCTGTGTAAAAGTTCTATCCCGCCCCCTCTATGACATACTTGGGAATAGTGTTTGAATCTGTCCTTTCAAAAGCCCATTGCACCTTTTAATCAACTCCGAGGCTTGGGGATGATATGGGATAGTCCTACGCCAATTGTTGGACTGACTTATACCGGTGTCAGGTTCAATTGGCATGTTATTTATAGTAATGTTTATTTCACTGCAGACGGGGCTTGCTTGGCAGTAGTCAAGAGTTTCATGTCCTTATGCTTTAGCCCATTCCAGGGTGGCTTTATTTCTGTGATGTCCTCCAGTTGCTTGTTCCCATGTAGCCTTTTGAAATAAAACTGGATCTACAGGTTCACTGTCTTCGATCTTCAGATTCCTCATTTGTCAGTTATTCCTTAGTTTTATTGGGGTTCATATTCCTCATAATCACTCTTGTTGGGGTGGCTGCCCAGATCTTCTCCCAAAATTTAGCACCTCCCACACTAATATGCCATGTAACAAGTAAATTTTAGTCTCTTTATATCGGCATCCTTGAGGTAATTTGAATCACCAGTATCTTGCTCTTGAATCACCATATCTCCATACGGATTGTATGTTACAACTTCTCAGTTTCCTTTGTTCTTTGCAGGATTTAATTCATCATGTGGCAAAGCTAACTTGACTGGTGAAAGTTGTAATGCAGGTATCTGGATAATGTAAGATTCCATGTGTTGTGAGACCATTGAAGCTTTGTTTCATTTCTCAAATTCACCAGCTTGTAATCCGCCATGCTCCATTTCCACTTCATGAGAGTTTTACTGCTGTGGCCACCTCTGCGCGGATGGCTAGGTATCCGCGCAGAGGTATCTGGGGCCTTTTGTGTCAGTCTCTATGTTCCATTGGAAAGAATAGGCACTTTAAGATGAAATAGGCTTGATTCTCTGGAAACCAGACTGTCAGGTTTACAAGTTGATCAAGCACGCAGAACTCTCACACCTAGGACTAAGGATAATGTATACCCAGACCTTAGAATGGCCAGATTTAATGTATGTAAGAATAGTCAAAATACTTGCAGAGGTCAGGAACACAGATTCAGACACAACGATGAGGGAAAGCCGAAAATCAAGGATACCAATATTCAGGGAAGTCAAAACAAAGCCAAAGTCAGATATCAGAAAATGAAGATCAGGAACGCACTCTCGGATTACCATCAGGATGAAACCACGACAGGGTAATGAGCAAAAGGAGAATTGGGTTTAAATACCCCTCCTGTGGATCTGATTGGCCATGATTGGCCATTATCGGCCAATGACCCCAAAAGCAATTACCAGGTTTCCATGTGCATGATTGCTGCTCAGCACAACTTTTACTGTCAGGACGGTAATGCTGCTCAGCACAACTTTTCCTGTCAGGACGGTAAATGCCATTAACCACATTTTTAAAAAAAAATAAAACATTTATTTTGTTTTGTTTTGGTGTTAAGCATAATTACACATTCATATTCAAAACAGTGTGAGTGACAAAAGTGAAGGTTTAACATTGTAAACATTTTTCATGTAGTAATTAATATAGTCCTGCATTTGAGATCATTTGATGTGTCTCCTGGCCTCGAGCTAGAATGCATTAGAGGCGGGGTCAAGATCTCGTGGGCAGGTTGACCGTGTTTGACATTTAGAGACTAAAGCAGGGTCATGTAACAAGGAAAACATGGAAAATAAAAAATTAACATAAACAGAAACAGAGTAACATTTGGTAGGATGGGTACCTTGTCGAGGTAATTTGGTGTGACTGTGTATTAGGGAGATTGGGGGTGGTGTAAAGAAGGTCAGGTTCACCACCTATTGTGTGGCTTTATTGACTTGTTGTCTTTTTGGTTTGCATGTACCATGCGGTGTATATGAGAGGCCTTTCTCTTTTTCCTCTTGTCGGGCGGGCCCCGTCACTCCCTATGATTGATATGTGGAGTGTATCAGGGAAAATCGCTCCTTGCCTGTACTGGTCTGACCTTGATATTTGTTGTGCCGGTGTGTGCAGCCTGTGGCTGGGGTGCTTATTTGAGTGTGGAAGCATGGGGGTCGAGTGTGGAGGTTTGCTTGTCATTCATTGTGGTTTGGTGTGGAGATTTTGGGTATGTCCGAGAGAAGATCAAATCAAAGGGAAGGAAAGAAGGGGGAAAAAAAGGGAAGGGGGGAGGGTCAGTAGTGGAAGGTTTGAGTTGATGGGAGGGTGTTTTGATTCTCCGCTGGGTCAAGGTCCCTAGTTGGGAACAGAGAACTCGAAAATCCAGGGTTCCCAGATTTTGTCATAGTGTCTGGTGGTTTCATGGATCAGGGCTGAGAGTTTTCCTTGTGTCTTCCACTTTGAGTTTTACCATGTCTGGTCTGCCCCATCACTCTGCTATGGTTCATCTTGTGGCTAACGCTACCTTTGCGATCAGTTTGTTTTGTGCCCTCGGGGTATTAGCGAGTGGTTTTGAGAGGAACCATATCCATGGGTCTAATTGTATGTCGGTGTGTAAGACCTTGGATTCTAGTTGTGCTTCTTGTGTCCATATTTGTGTTATCTGTGGGAATTCCCACCAAGTGTAGTAATTGGTTCCTTTGTATCCACAACCCTTCCAACACAAGTCTGTGTCGCTTCTTCCCATCTGTCTTAGCCTCATGGGGGAGAGGTACCACTGAAAGAGGGTTTTGTATGTGTTCGGGGGACATGCCCTGTGGGAAGAGTGCATTACGTAGGATCGGTGTGAGTGGGGAAGGAGTTGATATGAGGGAGTGCTTGGATGTTATTTTGTCCCAGACTTTGGTGGAGGGCTGGGGTGGTAGTCGGCATTGGGTGTCTGTCGCTTTTGGGTATCCAAATATATAAGGAGAGGGAGACTCTGCCGAAAATTATGTGTTCCAGGTCAACCCATCATTTTAGTCCGTAAGGGTCGTGTAGGTGTTATACTTGTGTTAGTTGGGTGGCGTGGAAGTACTGTATGAAGTTGGGGAGCCCCAGTCCACCCGCCCTGTTCGGGACGTATAGGGTCACCCTCTTGATTCTGGCTCGTTTGTTGGCCCAGATGAATTTGTCCATGTTTGTTTGCAGGGTTTTAAAGTCCGGTGTCGAGATTAGGATCAGTAGGGCCTGGAATACATACAGGAACCTGGGGTGCATGTTCATCTTAATGGAGGCTAGTCTCCTCATCCATGAAATTGAGAGCCCTGTCCAGGATTTTATGTCTTGTGTGGCCTTCTGGAGCAAGGTTGTGTAATTGACTTGGTAGCATTGGGATAGGTTGGTTGGGAGGCGAGTGCCCAAATATCGGATATCAGTGGGCTGAAAATCGAAGGTATACATAAGATTTAGGGGCAGGATTTCTGTTTTGTCGATATTTAATTTGTATCCTGAGACTGCTGCATAGTCATGCAGCGGGTCGAGGAGTGAGGGCATGGATTTGAGGGGGTCAGTTATAGTCAACAGGAAGTCGTCCACATAGGCGGCCGTTTTAAACTCTTCATTTCTGATTTGGACACCTGTGATGTTTGGGTTGGGCCTGATGGAGGGGTTCGAGGGAGAGGGCAAAGAGAACTGGGGATAGAGGGCATTCCTGTCGCGTGCCATTGTGTATTTAAAAGGAGGGTGTGTGGGTGAGTGACTGGGAGGAGTTAGTTTGCCATAGGTGTGGAGAAGATTGTGTGGCGCGCATCCAGGAATGGTCATGGGAAGCTACATTTTTGAAGTGTCACGAATAGGAATGGCCATAATAGTCGGTCAAACGCCTTCTCGGCATCAAGCGACAACACTAGTGTCGGGATCCTCTTGTTGTTTGCCATCCATATGAGGTCGAAGGTGCGCCTCATGTTGTCGGGATGGATCAGCTTTGGCATGAGTGGATTTAATCATTCAGCTAGGATCTTTGTGAACAGTTTGATGTCCACATTAAGCAGCGAGATTGGGCAGAAGTCCCCAGCTTCTAGGTGCATTTTTGTTGGGTTTAGGGAGGAGGCAATATTTGCCTGCAGCATGTCCGCTCGGAGGGGTTCCCCTTCCAGGATTGTGTTGAAAAAATTGGTCAGATGGGGGAGCAGTGTGGTGTTAAAGGTTTTATAGTACAGGCCAGTGAAGCCATCTGGGTCTGGTGTCCTGTTGGGCTTCAGGGTGTCAGATCTTAACTATCGGCTTCTCTGATATCCGACACTTCCGGATTCACGGACCAAATGACACACCTCCTTCTCTGACGCGGCTTCCTCACGCTACTTAGAGGAACTGCACCAGATTCAAAGTGCTTGGTTATTTTGAAGCTTCCTATCTTCAGACCAGCTACAAGCAATCTCTCGTTATACTACTTACATGTGTACCGAACCAGGACTGTTTATACTGCTGACCTCCTTTCTCCAACGTTTTGACTTCGGATTACCTTTGGCTACGTAAAGCCTCCAAGTAACGGCAAGTTATAATTGGATTAATTCCTTACTACTGAAACCTCTATATCTCTTCGTACCTCCTGAGTTCTATTCATCAGAAAGCTATCATATTATTCCATACATTAACTCATCTCATCTACTATCTTCATATTGTATTCCATAAAAGCTGCAGGAACTCATATCATCAAACTATATTCATTCCTTAAGCTGCAGGAACTTATTTTGTCAAACTGTTTTCATTCCTTAAAGCTACAGGAACTCATATAACCTACTACCTTCATATTGTATTCCTTGAAGCTGCAGGATCTCATCTCATCAAACTATCTTCATTCCTTAAGCTGCAGGAACTTATTTCGTCAAATTTTCTTCAATCCTTAAAGCTACAGGAACTCATCTCATCTACTATTTTCATGTTGTATTCCTTAAAGCTAGAGGAACTCATCTCATCAAACTAGCTTCTTTTTTTTAAAGCTTAAGGAACTCACTTCATCGAATTGTATTCCTTTAAAGCAATAGGAACTCTCCTCATCGAACTATCTTCATATTGTATTCCTTAAAGCTACAGGAACTCATCATATCACTTTATCTGCATGTCTCGTTCCTTAAACCTACAGGAACTCTTCTTCTCAACTATCATCATATTGATCCCTTAAAGCTACAGGAACTCTACTCTTCAAACTTTCTAAATATCGTGTTCCTTAAGACTACAGGAACCCTTCTCATTGAATTCATCTCATCAAATTATATTCATATTATATTCTTCAAATAACAGGAATTGTTCCCAACAATCACTTCTAAATAAAACCTTATTGAAAAATGTCTTTCCTAATTAATAATCTATTAAACCTAAAATGTTTTCCTAACTTTATTTCTGCAGTTGAGTTCCACTCCAAATCCATAGAAAGCATAACAAATGGTTTTGAGGATTTTGGATGTCTCCTCTAGGGTGATTGGGCCTGCCAACGTCTCTGCTGCGGTTGTGGAGAGGGCAGGGAGTTGGATGGAGGTTAGGTATTGGTTGGTGAGGGTTGTAATTGCGTTGGGTTCCCGTGTTTGTGGGATGTCCTTTGTTTCAGTCTTCGGGCCAAGAGTGTGTCGGCTTTATTTTTTTACAATGTGCGATTTGAGAGTTTAGTTCTGGGGTGGGGTTTTGTTTGAGTTTGACCTCTAAGGATCGTAGTTCTTGGAGATTGTGGTCTAGTTGTTGTTTTCTTGTGGGCTGTTACTATGCTTATTATGGTGCCCCGAAGGACGGTCTTGTGTGCAGCCCATAGGGTGCTCTGGGAAGAGACTGAGCAGTGGTTTAGGATGAAGTAGTCTGTAATCGCATTTTGGATGGACTCCCTTGTTTGTGGGTTATGCAGAAGAGTGGGGTTAAGGCGCCATGACCAGGGTTGTACCGTGTTGGGGATGTCTATTTTGAGGGTAATGTCGGCGTGGTCCGACCATGTGATGGAACCTATGGATGAAGAGAGAACTGATGAAATGAGGGAGGGAGAGACGAGGAAGATAACAATCCTCAAGTGAGATTGGTGAGGGTGGGAGAAGAAGGTAAAATCCCTGTCTGTGTGGTGTTGTATCCTCCAAGTGTCTAGCACGGGCGTTTTCACCGTGAACGAGTGAAATAATTTGTCCGCTTTGGAAGTAGGGGGATATTGTGACCCCAGATTGTGGGACGTTTTCTGTCCATGGATGGTCTGGGTGTGGCATTATAGTCACCTCCGATTATCTGGTGGTGGGAGGGAAAGAGCAACAGATGGGCTTGGAGGGACTGCCAAAAGGTGGCACATGGTGTGTTGGGTGCATAAATTGATGTGACTGCATACTTTTGGGGGCCCGCGTGTCCGGTGATTGTGATGTATTTGCCTTGTGGGTCTGCAATAATCTGTTAGACGCTCAGTGGGCAGGATTTGTGTAGCATGATTTCCACTCCATTATGTTTTCCTGCGGCAGAGTTTGCAAAGTGGTATCTATTGTATGTCGGCTCAGGAGAGGGAACTGTTTGTTTTGGGTATAGTGGGTTTCCTGTAGTACATCTGCTCCTGTTCTATTGGCCCAGCGTAGGAATTGGTGGTGTTTGCTGGGGTTGTTTAGGCCTTTGCAGTTTATGGAGTTAGGCATAGTGGTCAGGGTGTTGGTGGGGGCCTGGTAGACCCAACTGAGGTGGTCGAGGTTGTTCCCAGTGTCCAGGGGGAATTCTGCTCTGGCGAAGGTGGTGGGGGAGAGAGGGTGGGAGAGAGAGAGGTAAGGAGGGGGGTTGAGGGGAAGGGACTGGAGAGGGGAAGAATGGAAAGGAAAAAAAAGGGGGGAGGGGTAACGGTGGGGTGAATGACTTGGTCTTTTATTGTACTTGTCAAATCTTGTGGGGGTGGAGGGTTAGAGAGTGGGAGGAGAATGTTGTGGAGGTGAGTGGTGTCAGTCTGGTTGTGAGGGGGCAGAATGGTGTGAGGCCATGAGACTCCTTCTTCCTTCCCTGGACATCGCATTTGGGTGCTGTAATTGTGCTGGGAAGGTGGGGTGTGGGGTATAGGGAGGATGAGGATTGTCAGTGACTGTCTTAGGTTCTTGGTGTCATTTTAGTGTTCAGTTTGAGGACCGCAGGAGGGATATAGTGTTCAGTTAATGGACCGCAGGAGGGATATAGGCAAGGAGGATGCCACAAGTGTACCAAAGCACAATAGTAAACACATAAACATCAATGTACACATGATTAAACATTCCTGGTTTACGCTTAACGTTATTCAATTGATTAGGTAATACTGTAGATCAATTCCAAAGAAAGTTTGCGTTTGTAGCTTGCTTTATTGTCCTCCTCCTTTTCCCTCCTCCTCCCCGGTTCCTTTTTCCCTCCCCCTCCCCGGTATTCGTAAGTGAGCCTTCCTGTCCTCCCTTGCGTTGCGATAAGGGGGTTGCGGTGCCTTCGTCCAGTGTATGTGGGTGGGGTGGTGGGTAGGGCAGTGGGGTACTTCTGTACCGTGATCCAGGGCACCGTTGAGTGCCCTTGGTTCTGGTTATGTTAGGCGTGTGGGATTAGGGGGTCTGTCTGCAGATGGTGGACTGGTGTCGTATTGAGTGTATGTAGCGCGGGGTTCCCTTCCCCTTAGTGTGTGTTGAGTGCTGAGTCCTATGAACCCTGATGTTCTGCTGAGTCCCCATTTTTATTCAGGTAGTGCTGTGTCGTCTGTGTGGGGGGGAAGGGGAATGAGTGATGAGGGTGCTTTGTGTGTGGAAGTGGGTGATGGAGTTATTGCCTGTGTGTTTGTGTCTGCAATCTACTTCCTTGTGGTTTATAGTGTTCGATGGTTACTAGTGTGAGGGGTCTGGAGCCTGAAGGAGCCCAGAGCCTGATCGTGGGTTATTCTAGCTGGTGTGTGGGAGTTGTAAGCTAGTCAGGTTCCTTAAGTGTGTGTGTCAGCAGCGTGCATTCCGTCTTTCAGTTGCAGGATTTTATCGTATGCCAGGGCGAGATTCCTCTTGTGCGCACCTGTTTTGTCAAGTAGGCCTTCAATATGTGTTTTGGCCTGGGATGTGTGCACGGCAAGTGTGTCCAGGTCCTCCCTTAGGCCCGAGATGTGTTTTTCAAGTTCCGCAGAGTGTAGGCCTTAATGTCGTCGGTGGCCTCTTGTAGGAGACTGTGGATGTTGACTTTCATGAGGGGGGCTTCCCGTGTGTCACTGTCATCCAGCTCTGAGCCTATGTCTTGGCCCTGTATCTTGGCCCTGATGTCTTTGTATGTGGAACATCAAGGCCACGAACGGAGGCAAGTCCTTTTTTTTTTTTTTTTTTTTTCAATGTATGTAGTGTGTGTGGGATTCCACCGATGTCTGGAGGGGTTTGGGGGTGAGGGTAGCACTCGTAGGCTCAGATGGATGCGGATAGAGTGTTCGGGGGAACGGGAGCTAAAGGCTCACACGTCTTGCTCCATGGATGGTTAGGCTCCGCCTTCCCATTAACCACATTTTTATGTGCGCATAAATACGTGACTTGGGGCATCAAATGTATTTGCTTCCTTCCCAAGTGAATGCAAATGGAATTTTGTGACTCGAGAATTGAAAGAAAATTGATTCACTGTATCAATCATTGCATGCCACTCCTGTGTCTGTTTGGCTTTCTTAAATTACATAGTTACATGGGGGACTACTGTGCACAATAGAGAAGCAGCTTTATTGAGGCCCCTAAAACTAATCGCCATTCACCAGAACCCACGCAGCCTCTTCACATGATAAACAGGAATGTTAAAAGGGCTAAATACAGGATGAACTACACTTGACTATAATCTGATTTATTTCAACCCTCCCAGCAGCCCTAGACTACAGGGAGGGGGAATGACCACAGGTGTCCAGTTTGTATTTCCTCTTACCACAAGAACATAAGGGTTTGAGGAAAAAACTAATTTGAACACCTCCCCCACAGCATCTCTAGTATGCACCCTAACAACATGTCTATATTGTCAGGAAATTGGAAACCCAAAATATTAACCATAAACCTGGGGGCACTTTGTTTATGGAAGATGTGACTGATGTGTTTAATGCAGTAGTTACCTTTAATAATGGGGCCTACAAGTTACCCTGCAAAACGGTTACCTTGGCTCCAGCATCTACTAAGGCTAAAACTTTGGTGGGGTTGGTTTCTTTTTCCCCACCATACAGTCAAAGGAAACATGGGGCCGTCAATCCCCAGCTGTGATGGGTGTAACGGACTGTTTCAGCAGAAAAGGGGTAAAAATCAGTTTAGGCGATAATCCTCTTTTCACAGACAGGCACAGCTACTGTAAAATCACCAAACCTCACGAATTGGATATAGGTGAATACATCAAACTCCCGAACGGCATACAAGGGAATAAGGTAGCACTCCAAACTCCCGAACTGGAACCTCACGAATAGCTGCTAGCAGACGAACAGGAAAAGCAGACATCAGCTTACACTCCTAGCAATCAATCTCCAGCAGCATACAGTGAATCCCCCCAAGAACGAGACAAGGCTCCATGTTGAGGGTCAAGCAGTGGTCTGTTTATTGAGGGCTACCTGGACACTCCCCTAGGGGACCAAATGGAAGACTGTAACACAGACAGACATGTATCACATTTCAGACTTACAGAAGTAAAACATCCCCACAATGCATCCTGGCTTCCTCCCTTCTGTCCTGGAGATCAGGGCCGCCATCAGAAATTTTGGGGCCCCTGACAAAGCACAAGGTCTGGGGCCCCCGGGCCCGCCCACGCCCTACCCAGTCCGCTGACAATGATGCGGGACTGAATGTGGTGTGTATAGTGGAAGTGAAATGTGTGTAATGGGTGTAGTGTTTGTGTGTATTAGATACTGTTTGTGCAGTGAATGCAGAGTGTGTGTTTGTGTAGCGGATGCAGTGTGTATACGGAATGCAGAGTGTGTTTGAGTAGTGGAATGTAGTGTGTGTACAGTGATGTAGTGGATGTGTTTGTGTGTACTAGATGCATTGTGTTTAGGTGATGCAGTGTCTGTAGTGGATGTAAGGTGTGTATTAGACGCAGTGTCTGTGTATAGTGAATGCAGAGTGTTTCAATGTGTGGTGGATGTAGTGTGTGTACTGTGAATACAGGATGTTTGTGTAGTGGGTGCTGTGTGTATAGTTAATGCAGAGTGTGTGTCAGTGTAGTGTGTGTAATAAATGCAGTATGTGTTAGTGTAGTGAATTCGGTGTGTGTTAGTGTGTAATGAATGCAGAGTGTGTGTGTGTTAGTGCAGTGAATGTAGAGTGTGTGCCAATGTGTAGTGAATGCAGAGTGTGTGTGTGTGTTGTACTTGTGAATGCAGAGAGTGTGTTAGTGTGTAGGCAATGCAGTGTGTGTGTCAGTGTAGTGGATGCAGTGTGTGTCAGTGTAGTGGATGCAGTGTGTGTCAGTGTAGTGGATGCCGTGTGTGTCAGTGTAGTGTAAGCAGTGTGTGTCAGTGTAGTGTAAGCAGTGTGGGTCAGTGTAGTGGATGCAGTGTGTGTCAGTGTAGTGTAAGCAGTGTGGGCAGGGCCGGCCTTAGGCATTTGGGCGCCCTGTGCAAAAAATCTTCACAGCGCCCCCCCTCCCCCACTCCTTACCCCTTCCCACACACCCTGTCACACACACACACACACAGGCAGACAGCCACACACACAGGCAGACAGTCAAACACACAGACAAACAGCCACACACACACTGTCAGACAGCCACACACACACTGTCAGACAGCCACACACACACTGTCAGACAGCCACACACACACTGTCAGACAGCCACACACACACTGTCAGACAGCCACACACACACTGTCAGACAGCCACACACACACTGTCAGACAGCCACACACACACTGTCAGACAGCCACACACACACTGTCAGACAGCCACACACACACTGTCAGACAGCCACACACACACAGTCACACACACACACACACTGGCAGACAGTCACACACACACACACACACACACACACTGGCAGACAGTCACACACACACACACACACACACACACGCAGACAGTCACACACACACGCGCAGACAGTCACACACACACGCGCAGACAGTCACACACACACGCGCAGACAGTCTCACACACACACACAAACATAGGCAAACAGTCACACACACACACACACAGTCAGACACACACACTCACTAACAGACAAACACACTCACACACACACACTAACACACACACACTAACATACACAGACACACACTAACATACACAGACACACACTAACATACACAGACACACACTAACATACACACACACACACACACACACACATTAACACATTTTTTTTTTAAATTTATTTAGACACCCCCCCCCCCAGCCTCCTTACCTTTGGGAATGCTGGGGGGGGGTCTCTTCCTCCCTGGTGGTCCAGTGGCTGCTGGGCTGGGCGGGCGGCGCTGGCGGGTGGCTGGCGAGGGAGCACTTCCTCTGAGCTGTTTGCTCAGCTCCCTCGCGCGCCGCAGAGTGAGGCTGGGAGACGGAATATGACGTCATATTCCGGCTCCCAGCCTCACTCTGCGGCGCGCGAGGGAGCTGAGCATACAGCTCAGAGGAAGTGCTCCCTCGCCAGCCGCACGCCAGCGCCGCCCGACCGCCCAGCAGCCATTTGCCTTGGGCATTTGGGGGCGGCTTTTTTTGCCGCCCCCTGGAAAATGCCGCCCAAGGCAAATGCCTTGTTAGCATTGCAGCTAACAGACATGCCGTGTGAGCTATGCGGCCGCAGGGCGCCCCCTGCACCATGGCGCCCTGTGCGGCCGCACAGCTCGCACACCCCTAAGGCCGGCCCTGAGTGTGGGTCAGTGTAGTGTAAGCAGTGTGGGTCAGTGTAGTGTAAGCAGTGTGGGTCAGTGTAGTGTAAGCAGTGTGTGTCAGTGTAGTGGATGCAGTGTGTGTCAGTGTAGTGTAAGCAGTGTGTGTGTGTAAATGTGCAATCTGTGGAGGGGGAGGGGTGGGGAAAGTGGCATTTTTACATTAATTTTATAATTGTATATTAAATTAATTAAATGTTTCTCCCCCCTCCCTGCTTCTTACCTGTGTCCAGGGAGGGGGGGAGATTCCATCCTTGGTGGTCCGGTGGCATGAAGGGGCCCCCGGCCCCCAGTTACCGCAGAGGGGGCCCAGCACACAGCTTCTTCACATTCAGCTCATTGCCTCCAATAACTCTCGCGAGACCCGCGGAGCGTTGCCATGGCAACCGGGTCTCGCGAGAGTTAATAGAAGCGAGAAGAGGAGAAGCTGTGTGCTGGGCCCCCTCTGCGGTAACAGGGAGCCGGGGGGCCCGCGGCTGCACACATAGATAGCGATATTCGCTATCTATGTGTGCAGAGAATGAAAGAGGGGCCCAGGACTGCTAGAGCAGTCCGGGCCGCCGGGCCCGTGACAACCGTCATGGTTGTCACCCCCTGATGGCGGCCCTGCTGGAGAAAATTGGAGAAGTAATCCAATTATCTCCCAGGGCAAAGACAAAACTCCATTACACATGTGGGGACACAAACACAGTAATCTGCTTTAAAATATATACAGTTACTTGTTACACATTAAATATGGACATGTTACATATCCCCAGATAGCCCAGGTCTGAGTGCACATTATTAGGTGAATGGCACTCAGACCACCCGAATACATTTTTTTTTTTTTAAATTCTTTATTTGTCATATTTTGAGTTGTTTTCAGTGTCATTGGGGTAGGGGTACAGAAAAAAAGACAAGGGAATAAGGTTATGAGGTTACAGTTACAGAGATCTCAGAGCTTATTTCGTATGTGGATGACAATCTTGCATGAGCGACAAGTTAAAAACGGTCTGTCATTGTTGAAGTATCAGAAGTTGGTTAGTACATTTGTACTCTGTATATAACATTCGTTGCTGCTCTGGATCTGAGGGTTAGGGAGGGGTGGGGTAGGGGTACAAACATAGGAAGTGGAGAGGATAAGGATGCCCTATTGTTTCTAGTTCCTTATTTATAGAATTGGTATTCAAGGGCAGGGGTACAGCATACAAGAGTAACAAGGGGAGGGAGGTTGTGGGGTCCAGACATGTAACAGCAGGTGTCAGGTCTGCGTATATGCATTGCGTGGTCTTTATTGCGTTGCTGAGTTAGCTCTTCGAGTTGTTTTGGCCGTGTACGGCCTTGTCGGTCTTCACGTCAGGGTGGTCCTTGGGATGAGAGGTGGATGTCTCGTGGGGTGGGTACTTCGTCTGTGTAGGTGTGGTCGTTTCGTCGTGAGTGGTCCTGTGATTACTGGGGTGGTGCAGCCGATGGGTACCTCTGTCAGGGTGTGGTTGGGGTGTCCTCGTCTGGCTGCGTGGGGGGGTCGTCGGTCCGGTGTGGTCAGCTCGTCGGTGGGGAGTGAGTGTTCGTTTGCAGGGTCCCACGGCCCCCCCTGGGAAGGGAGTGGGGAGGGCGGGTGGGGGGGTGGGTACACCTCGTTGTGTGTCTCAAGTAGCGTTGGTGGGCTTGTAATTAGATGAGGGTCGTGGTTTGTGTTTTGCTGGTGCTAATTTGCGGTGTGTGGTATGTGTCGTCTTACCAGGGTAAGGATGTGTCGGCCATGAGCCAAGGGTCCCATGTCTTGTGGAACTGTTTGGTGTTTTCGTGGATTTGGGCTGTGAGCCTGTCCATGTCCATGTGATCTTGGATTTTCCTAAGTATTGTTTGTTGGTTAGGTATTGTGGTTGTGGGGAGGGAGGATGCTGCTCTCCTCTCCCTGCACTTCACACTGCCCTCCTGGCATATCACTCTGCTGCTGGGGGGCAGGAACAATTACCTCTGCCCCCTGTAACTCAGCCAGCCGCTGGGGAGGGAGGACACTGCTCTCCTCTCCCTGCATTTCACACTGCCGCTGGAGAATGGAGACTGGGCTCCCAATTCCCTGCAGGACCGGTGGAGAGACCTCGGTCCCATCTCCACCGGCCACCTGGGGTTCTTCCCAGTACATCTCCTCAATATCTGCCCAGCTGAATGGATCTGGGTCTCCGCTTTCCTGCTGAGCCTTCTCACTGGAGTGGAACAGATTTTGGTAGCACTGTTCCAGATCCATCTCTCGGGTCACTAGTTGGACCAGGTCTTGCTCTATCTCCTGAGTGTCGTCCCAATCATACCTGCTCTCCCTCCACTCAAAGAGATCACTGAACCGGGCTTGTGTGGGGCTCCCAAATTCAGGCTCTGAAAAAGACTCCCATAACAAGCCAGGACCATCAAGCTCCTCTCCCTCTGGCTTGTCATGCTCGGCTGTCCAGGGCAGGTATTGTGCCCCATACCACCAGAGCGCCTGGTAGGCATCTTCTAGCCACATCTCCTGCCATACTAGGTGTTCCAGTTTCCTCACCCATTCCTCCAGGGGCTGCTCTCCCAGGAAGGGCATCCACAGAGCTACTAGCTTCTGCAACTGCTGGTCTTACTTGGGGAATCTCCCGTCCTGCTGGTATTCCACAATACCCAGTGCCTGGTACCAGATGCTTTTACGGACTGCATCTCGGACATCCATGGCACCCTCATCGAACTCCACTGCTGGTTCCATGCTGGTGCTGTCAGGGTCGCTGCACTCAGACATGCGTTGCCCTCAATTTGTAAAAATCCAAAGCAATGGTGTCTCCTGTAGCTGTCCTTCTGGCTGTAGGAATGATCCCGCCGCTTGCCACCAATTGTAACGGACCGTTTCAGCAGAAAAGGGGTAAAAATAAGTTTAGGCGATAATCCCCTTTTCGCAGACAGGCACAGCTACTGTAAAATCACCAAACCTCACGAATTGGATATAGGTGAATACATCAAACTCCCAAACGGCATACAAGGGAATAAGGTAGCACTCCAAACTCCCGAACTGGAACCTCACGAATAGCTGCTAGCAGACGAACAGGAAAAGCAGACATCAGCTTACACTCCTAGCAATCAATCTCCAGCAGCATACAGTGAATCCCCCCAAGAATGAGACAAGGCTCCGTGTTGAGGGTCAAGCAGTGGTCTGTTTATTGAGGGCTACCTGCCCCTGTATTTATGCTGGTATCCCACCTGGTGGACACTCCCCCTAGGGGACCAAATGGAAGACTGTAACACAGACAGACATGTATCACATTTCAGACTTACAGAAGTAAAACACCCCCACAATGCATCCTGGCTTCCTCCCTTTTGTCCTGGAGATAATTGGAGAAGTAATCCAATTATCTCCCAGGGCAAAGACAAAACTCCATTACACATGTGGGGACACAAACACAGTAATCTGCTTTAAAATATATAGTTACTTGTTACACATTAAATATGGACATGTTACATATCCCCAGATAGCCCAGGTCTGAGTGCACATTATTAGGTGAATGGCACTCAGACCACCCGAATACATTTTAATTGCCATGGAGCCAAAGTCTTTAATTCCACGAACAGGCTCCTTGGCAGGCTATCTGGGTACTTCCACATAGATTGCGATACAAATTCAAAGTCCCGAATAAGAACCAGGGGGCTGGAGGCTCAGCGGTGCCTGCACGCAAAAGTGTCCGCTTATAGTGCAGGAAAGCCGGGCAGACCAGCGCTGGCTCCAGAACACCGCCATCGTGTGGCGGCTAAGTGTAACCGCGACCACCCAGTAACAATCAATTAAGCTCATATCAGATCCAAGCTATCTGGGGATATGTTGGACATATAGGTTAAACATTGTATTATAAGAGTTATGTATCTTTATGTGATTTTTGTAACAGTTTTTGACTAAGAGATATTTCCTGTACCTGGAGATAATTAAGTTACCACAGCCACTTAAGCCAATTATCTCCAGGATAGAGTAGAAGATAGGCCGGCCGCACAGCCTAAATCTGTGGAACTCTTTTGGGCATTAAAAAACCATGCTTGCGGTCGGTCAAATGTGACTTCCACAAAACTTTTGAACCCCTGCTCTGATCTGGGTGATTTTTGGATATGTTTTTCACCCAGATCAGGGCTATCCAGGGATATAATGTGTAATGTGTGGGGATATGTGGTGTTTTGGGGTGTTTTCTGTGTTTTGTGAAAAATGTGTGTTTTCTGCCTGTGGGTAATTGAGTTAGTCCATTGTGTTTGGTAATTGTATCACATGCAGAGGGGAGGGTTTGTGTACATTATCCAGGAGAGCTTAACTGTACAAGAGTGTTTTGATTGGCTTTGTAACTTTGTGTCCTGTGTTCCATAAGGTCCACATGGGTGGTAACCTTGTGGGAAAACTTGTATAAAAGAGACAATAAACCCTCAGTTCATTCTGTTCTGACCTGCTAAACCCTCAATATGTAGCCTTGTCTCGTTATTGTAGAGAACTGCTATATGCACACTGGGGATTGCTATACTTTGTATACTCCCCTGAGTTCTAATCACTTAGTTCTTTTAGGAGCTGTTCCTGATACGCTCTCCTGGAGGAGAGGTCTTTCCCAAACGGTCCTGGAGGACAGAGGCTGATTCAGGGTGGAAGGAAGGCGGTGAAACTCAAGTTAAGCTACGGCGGTTGTGGAGTCTGCGGTGGTTGTGGTGTCCGGTGCGTTGCGTATGGTCCTCGGTGTCAGCTAGGAAGCGTTCGTCAACGGAAGGTACTCGGTCGGAGTACAGGTAATCCGTTACAACTGTGTTGATTCCCTTTATGTATTTAAATGTTTTGATCATATCCCCCCTGTCTCGTCTTTCCTCTAAGCTATACACGTTAAAATCCTTTAGCCTTTCCTTGTAAGCTTTATCCTGAAATCCATGAACCAGTTTAGTAGCCCTTCTCTGAACGCTCTCAAATGTATCAATATCCTTCTGGAGATACTGTCTCCAGTGCTGCGTACAATACTCCTAGTGAGGTCTCACCAGTGTTCTGTACAATGGCATGAGCACTTTCCTCTTTCTACTGCTAATACCTCTCCCTATACAACAAAGCATTATGCTGGCATAAGGCATAAGGCTGTCCTAGCTATAAGATAAGGCCAGGGACTAATGAAAGTATTAAGACCACAGCCAAATGTACAAGTTGTGATCAAAACAAAACGTAAACAAAAACTGGCATTTGCGCTATATGTCTGTCCAACCGTAATTCACCCCTTTATATTAAATGCACCCACACTTATTATATATAATTTTATTCAGGGGAAACAGGTCTTTAATTTAACATTAAATATTTAGGTATGGAACATAATTTAATATGAATAAAATATAAAAAAAAATGGGAGAAAATATTTTTCTTTTACATTTTCTTAGTTCTACGTGACATTTTAACTGTGAATGTCAAAATACTGTTTGCTTTTACTGCAATAAAATACACATATTTGTATTCAGCGATGTCTCACGTGTAAAACAGTACCCCCTATGTTCAGGTTTCATGGTGTTTTGGGAAGTTACAGGGTCAAATATAGCATGTTACATTTTTCATTTTTTTCACATTGAAATTCGCCAGTTTAGTTACGTTGCATTTGAGACCATATGGTAGCCCAGGAATAAGAATTACCCCCATGATGGCATACCATTTGCAAAAGTAGACAACCCAAGGTATTGCAAATGGGGTATGTCCAGTCTTTTTTTATTAGCTACTTGGTCACAAACACTGGTCAAAGTTAGTGTTAATATTTGAAAATGCAAAAAACTAATTTAAATGCCAATTTTGGCCAGTGTTTGTGACTAAGTGGCTACTAAAAAAGACTGAACATGCCCCATTTGCAATACCCTGGGTTGTCTACCATTGCAAATGGTATGCCATCATGCAATTTTCATTCTTGGGCTACCGTACAGTCTCAAAGGCAACATAACCAACCTGGCGAATTTTAATGTGAAAAAACTGAAACACAAGCCTTATATTTGACTCTGTAACTTTTGAAAACACCATAAAACCTGTACATGAGGGGTACTGTTATACTCAAGAGACTTCGCTGAACACATATTAGTGTTTAAAACAAGTAAAATGTATCACAACAATTATATCATCAGTGTAAGTGCTATTTGTGTGTGAAAAATGCAAAAAAATTCACTGTCACCGACAAAATCGTCGTTGTAATACATTTTACTGTTTCAAAACACTAATATTTGTGTTCAGCGAAGTCTTACGAGTAAAACAGTACACCCTATGGCTATGCCATCCATGTGATCGTGAGATCCTCGCAAGGACCTCGCGTTCACATGGCCCAGGGGGACCGAAGAGGATGGAAGGGGACTCCCTGGGCTCCCAGGTGAGTCTCCATACCGCGATCGGCCGGCGTGGGATCGCCGGCGACCGGGTAAGTACATAAGATAGCATTCTATGCCGCCCTGCGGCTTTTAGAGCCATCTAAATAAGGACGGCATAGAACACCCTGCGGTCTTAAGGGGTTAATACGAAATTTGTAAACAATGCTGTTTATTTACTAAAATCTGGATTACATTATTTCTATTATTCCAATGCCTACCAATTTACGGTGCTGTTTTGCAGATAGCTCCCTAATTTGGTATCTTTAAATATGATCTTGCATAAGGGTACCAAATTAGAGTACCCTCATCCTAATCAAAGATGCCAAATTAGGGATAAATATATTAAACACCTGAAACAGCAAAATTAAGAAAAATACAAGTTCCTATGTTTTGCTGTTTCAGTTGCTTCATAAATAAAAACCCCTAATTGCTATCCTGATGCAAACAAATTAATACAAAATTATTTTAATGAATTCCGAATTTGTTTGTTTTCTAATGAATTGGGAAGTTCTGTAGCTTTTAAATTTAATTTCCGAATGAAACAAATGACATGTTTAAGAACCAGTGTGTAACGGCTACCCAGGTAGTGAGAGGGTATCAGCCGTTGGTACTGTCCTTTTCCTGGCAAGCTGCTGTGTAATAATGGAGCTATCAATCCCATCCACAAGATCCAGGGGGGAGTCAGGTTCAGCTGTAAAAAGAGCAAGGTAATAATCCAATATAATTCCCTTTCAAGAACGAGACGTGGCTACGTTTTGAAGGGTCAAGTGGAACTGAGTGCTGGTACACACAGCCTGGTTTTTATTACAGTTATGCACATACAGAACACACCCAGAGGGAGGTATAAAAC